>NW_026067912.1:1718079-1720636 GCF_014885135.2 Alexandromys fortis | reverse complement strand
GTTGTGTCTCTTCTAGTTCACTCTCTGTTTTGTGCTGCTAGTATCAGATCTGAGCTCTGAGCAGCCTACTCCAGCCACCACGCCGCCTGCTGTCTCTACCCTGCCATGATGGACTCACTCTCCTGAACCACAAGTCAAAGTAAACTCTTTCTTCCTTAAGTTGCCTTGATCGTGGTGTTTTATTATCACAGGCAACAACTGGGGTTGGGATTAGGGCAGAATTTCTACCTATCTCTGACATTTCATACTAAGTATTAATGCAAAGGAGCATTTTGGCACTGATAATTATAAAAATCAAAATACCAATCAGCTCTTTAAAAATGTGGAAAATGCTCTAGATCATTCATGTAGTATCAAATATTCAGCCAAGATTTAATTTTCTAGGTAAAAATTATCATGGCTAGAGAGATGATTCAGTGGTTAAGGTGTGCACTGCTATTGCAGAGGACCTGAGTTCAATTCCCAGCACCTACATCAGGTTGCTCATAACAAGTGTAACTCCAGCTCCTAAAAATCCAATGTCTCTGACCTCTATGGCCCTGCACTCACAGCATGCACACAACAAACACACACACACATAAAATAAGTATTTAAAAATTAATAAAATCATGAATGATTTTTTAAAAAGCCTATTCATCTCATTGGCAGGTAAATTTACCTTTGTCTTTGACAGTAAAATTGTGTGTATAGTAAATAGTTGCTTTAAGACAAATGATTAATTATCAGTCAGTGTTTGATCCATAGACCTATTTCTTATTCCTAGAGTTCTATTAAAATATCTTGAGCAAAAAGGGACTGCAGTTTGACTAAGGCTGGGAAGCATCCTGAAGCAGTGCGGTTGCCAGACTTTGGTCTTGGTCCAACAACCTCATGCCTTGCCTTTCCCCTATTCATCCAGGCTGGAATTTCAGAGTTACTTTGTGACAGGTGTGCATCTGATGCAGATTTGCTAATGAATGAATTCTCCTACTTCCCTAGACACTAAGTTTCAGCTGTATACTGCTGTATCTATTTTGCTTATTAAAACCCTACCCCCAGCTCCTATATGCCACCCATCATGAAGCAGGCTTTGATGAAATACTTAATAATAAATGAATCCATGTCTACACTCCCCACCCCCACCCAGAGAAAGGCATCCATTTCCCTAGCTTCATTTCTTTTGTTGGGATAAGCACCATGACCACAAGCAACAACAAAGAGTTTATTTCAGCTTATGGATCTTGTCCACTGAAGAGAGTCAGGGCAGGAACGTGAAGACAGCAACTGAAGCAGATGCCACAGAGGAACACTAACGACTGGCTTGCTTTCCATGGTTTGCTAAGCTTGCTTTATTATACAGCCCTGGACCAGCATGGCCACCCCCAGTGAGCTGGGCCCTCCCACAGCAATCGTTAATCAAGAAAATGCGCCAGAGACTTGCCCAGAGTCAATCTAATAAGACCTTTTTGTGTCAAGTTAAAACACACACACACACACACACACACACACACCAGGATATGCACGATGCCCACAACTGTCTCTAAAATCTACTTCTGGGTTGGAGAGACGGATCATCATTTAAAAGTGCATACTCGCGCCCCCCCCCAGTGCCTCTTACCACCTGTGGCAGGTGGGAGAGCTGACTTTGCCCCTCGTCCCTCAGTAACTGCAGCACTAGGGAGAGCAGGCCCTGCACCTCACCTAGGCAGCGCAGTGTCGGCGACACGATTAACAGGAATGAGGGTGGGAGGTCTGATCCTGCCCCTCATCTGCTAGCCGGTGGTGTGAACAGGAGGGAGATGTCCTTCCCGCCCATACTCCTCACCGCCTGCGGTTGGTGGGAAAGCTGGCCCTGAGGTCAGGAGAATGGGTGAACTGGCCTCGCATCTCATAAGCAGCAGCATTCAGAAAAGCAGGCCCTGCACCTCACCGGGGCAACACAGTAGCGCTGACCCTGCTAATGGAGATATGGGGGAGATAGCCCCGAGAATGCGAGTGTAAGAGACAGAGTCCTGCCCCTCGCCTACCATATGGTGATGTAGACAAGAGAGAAGTCCCCCTGTGCCCCTCAAAGCCTGTGGTAGGTGGGGGAGCCATCCCTGAGGTCACTAGTGGTCCTGCCTCTCACCAGCTGCAACACTAGGCAGAGTGGCCCCTACTCCTCCACTGGGCAACACAGTAGAGCTGGCCCCGGTGGTATAGTTGTGGGATACCCTGAGGGTATGAAAGAAGGAGTATCGACCCCGTCCCTTGCTGCCCACTATGTAGGGTGAGCTAGTCGGGCAGCACTGGAGCACTCACCCTGGTATTGAGGATGAAGGAGAGCTAGAGGCCTACCAACCCAACAACCACCCAGAACCAGAACCAGAGCTATGAGTTGGCCCATCCCACCATCCACCCCATCTATGATTTGCTGGAGCACATGAAGGGGCTGGTCCTGCAGACCGAAAGTCACAGGATCTCCATGACACAGGACAGCAGGATATCCGAGAGGAACCCCAGTGCGGGCCCAGTATTGATGATGCAGCAAAAACCAAAGACCTCAAACCAGCCCAATGATTCAAGGCAATGAGCACCC
>NW_026067912.1:1694596-1717639 GCF_014885135.2 Alexandromys fortis | reverse complement strand
ATATATATATATATATACATATACATACACACACAGACACACACACACACACAAAACCTTAATTAAAAATAAGGTATTTTTAAATCTCCCTTCCATTACCCCCATACCAGGACAACGAACCCAAAACGTTAGTAAGATTACTTCCAAGAAAATCAACTGCTCCCCAATTGCACTTTGGCTATGGATGCTGCCGTTTCTCCCCCATTTCAGCACTTTTCCGACAGTTATTTCAGGTGACACCATTATCATTGGTAGAATTCAATAAAGCGACCCGCTTCCCCCCCACCCTGCCTTGATTTTCTACCATCCGTCTTACAGCGGGAGACCATTACCCAGTCAAACAGCGTTCAATTTCATCTGCATTACCGCTTCAAGAGAACGCGCAGAGGGCGCGCACAAATGGGTGTGTAGTAAATTTAGTCTGTTAATAGGTTCATTCTTTATTAGGTATTTATTTCGGGAGGCGAAGTCCTAATTAGTTCAAGTGGAAACACTGAAAATCTGCGGAAACCCACAGAGCTTCTAGAATTCGAAGGATTTGGTGTCGGTCTCGGCTTCTCTTTTTATTTTCTTTCTTCGGTTGGCTGGAGAAATGCACGCAGCAATTTCCAGCCCCTCAGATGAGAGCTGGAGGTAAAAACCTAAGGAGCATTTGCGGGGAGGAAATAGCGTTTGTCTTTCTACTAAGGCAAAGTTATCTTGGGCCTGGAATCCAGGGGAAAGTAGCTCTCAGAGCCAAGGGTGAGCGCAATTTACTGCAGCAGAGGAATCTGACAAAGGCGGTGGTCTAGATGTTTGGCCTGAAGGCACAATTCAATTTTCAGCTGTTTCAAAGCTATTATGTCAAAGGCTGTTTGCATAAACATAATGTTGTTGCCTGGGTAATACCAACCAGGCAGGAGAGGAAACATCTGCCCTCTACTGCCCAAAGTAGGAACAGCAGCCTGACTCCCTCACCATGGAAAACTGCTAATATATATCAATATATAAATATAAATACATACATAGCCCGCAAATGTCGGGACATCTCCAGAACTTTGATACTTTTTTTCTTCTAGTTTTCAAACCAGAAGTGATGATTTGGTTTTGTCTCAGTAGGTTGGGGATGTGAGGAGTTGATTGATGGTGTGGGAATCTGTAAAAAAGCTATTTCCCTTCTGAGAGTTTGTAAAAACATTCCCTTCACGCTCCCATCTGCCCGCCCACACATGCACATACATTTTTTAAAAATTATTATCACATGGATATTTAATATGTGTTTTTACCATAGGAAGGAGAAATGGGCAGTGATTCACAGGGGGAGGGGAAATCAATACATTTCAGAATGGGCTAAAAATGTCACCATAAAAAAAAAAAGTTTAATGTTTATGAGGGCAAGAGTGGAACAGGATGTCTTCTCAGTTTCACACAGAAATGTACGCACTTCCTCCGGCTTCTTCTCTCTTTGTCCTTTCCGGGGGGAGGGGGAGGGGAACCTTGGCTAAGCGCTGCACTCGACACTTTACTCTGAGAAAACCATGTCTAACTCTTGGATACTCCTCCTAAACACAGATGGGCTCTGGTGAGAAATGACAGGAGCCACTCTGGGCAAGGGTTTTTAGGAGTAGGATGCTGCCTGAGGAACGGGGCCGCAGACCTAAAGGACGGTCAAGTGTGAACGGGTGGAAGAGGTGTTGAGCGCACACTGACACGCGGCCAACAGAGCAGACCAGTCCAGAAACACGTGTGGAAGAAAAGACCACATTTCCGGTGTCAGTGATCCCAGCTGCCGAGAGCCAGTCCCCAGGTGGACGCTAAGCTAATGTTCTGTATCCAGAGATGTGTCTAAAGGCTTTATTCCAAAATGTCCAGGCTCGGTTTATCACTGGACACAAGTTTTACCCTTAAATCGGGTAAAGCCATCGCATAAAAACTAACAGCTGGGGCTAGGGAGAGAGCTCGGTCAGGAAAGCACCTCCCACACAGACATAAAGGCCTGAGGTTGGCTCTCTAAGGCCCCTTTGAAGAGCTGGGTACAGCAGCACATCCCAGCTCTGGGGAGATGGAGACAGGCAGAGGTCAGAAACTCTCTGCAGCCAGCCTAGGCAAATCAGCCAGCTTTAGGTTCAGGGTAAGAACCTGTCCCAAAAATAAGGTGGAGAGTAATTGAAGAAAACACGCATACATACACCACACAAACATATACACAAACACACACCAAAAAAAAAAACCTGAAAAATATAAATAGTTCCTGAAGTTTACAGGCAGAATTTACAACACTATGGAATTTATAGGTCAGTGAAAGGGACAAACATTCATCAGATAAGACAATCAAGTTAATTTAAAAACAGAGACTCCTTTCAAATATTGGGGGCTGAATAATATGACCCCATTAGGCAAGGGTCATATAATTTTAAGTTTTACAAGCAGAAGAAAAGTTAAGCGTTACTTAGCAATTCAGGACTTGCTGCGCTTTGATTTCCTTGTCTGCAATAGTGGGGGTGATAATAGTAACAGCATCTGACCTATGTGGTCACTTGTGAGGATCACACAAGAAAACCTGGTGTGTCTGAGATGCCTTGAACAGTGCCTGAAATCACGCGAATGACCTATAAATGCTGAATGAAATCCCCACCGAGTTCCCATGGCTCCAGAGAAGAGGGTACATTAGTACTGCCCTTATTATCAGTCATAGCTTTAAGATGAACCACACACCCATCTCCATCTACCTAGTTGAGACCAGGGCACTTCTCAGGGACCCTAGTCTAGCTAAAGAGTAGGCTAATTCTACACCTCTGGCGGCGTTTATTAGCCAAGTCTTTGTATTAGGACTCTTCAGAGCTGCACTGTGTGGGAAAAGATAAATAGATTACAGAAGGCAAGGGCTTCTCTGGTTTCTTCCCACATTCCCAGTGGTTGGCCTCACCCACCCACACAGAAACAGGAACCCAGGGCTTTGGTGACCTCACATCTTCTCAGCTAGTATATTAAAGGACAGAAAGGGAGAATGGAATGGCAATTAGGGAAATGACTTTTGGAGTCAGGAAAAACTTGGCTTAAATTCCATCTCCACTCTTTCCTTACATATGATACTGGTTGGGAAGGTTAAATGCTCTAGCCTTCTTTTTTATTGGTAAAATAGAGTCTATGGTAGCATTTTCCTTACAGATTTGCTGAAGGAATAAACTATGACAATAGAAAAGGTTTATGATGTAATGGTGCTATAAGAACTGGAGACACCTTGGTGGTACAGTGTGTATTATATGCAAGACCTTATTCCAATGACCAAAAATAGATAAATAAATCTGTGTTTGATTGCAGACTGTGCCAAGATCCTTCTATAGTATAGTTGTGCTTCACAACGACCAAGCCCAAATATTCCATTAGTCCCATTGAAAAGATGATGTTTGGAATAACTGATAATTTGATAACATCATACAATTTTAAACCATGTCTGATTGGGCTTGGGTACAGTGTTCTGGTATTGTTTTTGCATCATGAACTTCTCAGTGATTCAGACTGCTTTGTTTCTGATGTTCTTAATTTATGAGCAAAACTAAGCAGGTTGAGACACTGTTCTCCCCTTCATGGAGCATTTAACTGTATTGTTTAGGCAAGATGTGGGCACTTGTTGAGTTATTGCTCTCATCTCCGCAGTATTCAACTTTCTCCCTCACATTTGACTTCCAAAAGCCCCATTTCTACTACTCAACGTTAACATTATTTTCCATCAAAACATTAGTTAGGAATTCCGAAGAGGATCCAACGTGATTAGAGTTAGAGGTGAAATTATACATTGTCCACTCTGAGTAAGAGCTTGCCATAGGTTTTCCACCCAATATCCAGACATCCTTTTGTGCTTATCAGCATTGTAACTTTACTCTGGAGCCTCCAACCCTCAGTCAACTTGCTTTGAAGAGAGCTGATTCTGTTCCAGGCTGTGATAGGAGAGCGTAGAGAGGAGAACTAATGTTGACTTAGGCTTGGCCAATCAAACCAGCAATTCCCTAATCTAAGCAATTGGTTGGGAGATCAGAACGCTAAAGGTTTGTCTGAGACTGGTAAGAAAACACCATCATGAGGTCTGTTGGGTTGGATAGCAAGGAAGGGGCTTCCAGGATGTTCTGGTTTCCTTTCTGCTGCAGTGATAAAGCACTCTAGTCAAAAGCAATTTAGGGGAGAAACAGATATATTTGGCTTATACATTCAGGACACAGTCCATCACTGAGGGAGGTCAGGACAGAAACTCAATCAAAAGCTTGAAGCAGAAACTATGAATGAACATTGCTTGTTTTTTCCTCTCTCTCTCTCTCTCTCTCTCTCTCTCTCTCTCTCTCTCTCTCTCTCTCTCTTTCCTTCCATCTCTCTCCTTCTCTCTCTCTGGCTTCCTCACAGGCATATGCTTAGCTTGCTTTCTTACATAGCCCAGGACCAACTACCTAGTGATGGTGGTGTCCACAGTGGCCTAGGACCACTGCATCAAATTAACAATCAAGACAATGCTCCCACAGGCATGACTACAGACCAATGTGACAAAGACAGTTAATCAGCTAAAACTCCACTCTGCTGATTTTAGCATGTATCAAGTTGACAATGCTAAGTAGGACACAGGCCATCGTAAGGACCCTGGGAATAAAGCCAGCATGACAAGAGGCAGATATGAAAAATGGAAAGAAACCAAGTTGCCATGACGTCTGTTGAGTTGGTGGTCATGACAGTTATGAAGCATACCATGGGCGAAAAGAAAAATGTTTCTTTTTCCATGCAAGTCCAAGAAAGTCCCTTCTCCATTTAATCTGGTATTTATAAGAGATGTGTCCTTTTTAGCCAAATCAAGTGCTTGTATTATTAATAGCAGCTACTGACTATATTCATTCTTGTCTGTTTCTCGTACCTGAGAAACATCTCTCCACAGTTGGTAGTGTTCTCCAAAGAACAGATGAACAAAAGCTTACAGCAAAACCTGAGATTAAGCCAAACAAACCCCACAAACTTTACCACAACCATGAAAGGCATAATGTCAACCTCAGCACCCAATAGGTATCCTTTCTTTCTCTGTCCATTCTATGAGATCACTCAAGAACAGGACTTGATGAACAAGTTGGATCAAAAGTAAGCTAACTTGGTAGTCCCAAAACAAATTGAAAAGAGCAAATGCTAAAACATCTTCCTTTCTGGCACAGTAGAACCCTAGAGACATCCACCTCATGTTTTCCTTTCTAGTATTGTTTATCTCTTTCCCTCCTGTGTATTCAAATACCAAGCTCTGTGCTTTCTTGACCAAGTAACTGTAGAAGTGAGTCTTCTCTCGACTTTGTCTTCAAATGCTTACACTGGTAATGGAAATTGTTAGCTTGTGGCTATTTCATTTTGGACTCCCTAGAATAATTTAAATATTTGAACCAGCATTTGACCCATGGGAGATTACTCAGAAAAAGAAATCTGGATTCTTCTTGAAAAATTAGAAGATCAGTTGACAAAGCAGCATGGGTGGGATAAGGCAGAACTTATAGCCCCCTCTAGGCAGACAAGATGTTCACTAGTTCACTGAGCTCCTACCAACTGCGTGGCTCATGCCCATTTAACCTCCACACCCATTTGGGCTTGCAACTCTTGGCCTTGCCCTAAGGAGGACAGTATGCCAGGAGTCCTGAAGAGATGGGAGCAGATGGTAAAATCGCTCTAAAGGAACCTAGAAGAGAAAGTCTCAAATGACGAAGAAGGTCCTGGAGACCAAGAGAGAAGATAAGAGACCTTTGGAGAGAATGAGAGCAGAAGCCCAACTGGACTGACAGTTCCACAGAGTTGGTACAACGTGAGCCAAGAATGGCGATGGAGGTCTCTGCTTTGACAGTGACTTTCTTGGTTCCATTGGACTCAAAATGCAGGAGAGTAGGAAACATACCAGGTGATCTGGATTAATGGACATCTTTAAAGTCAAGGCACACTGATAGTCCTTTTCCTAGGACCCTCCCAAGTCCTGAGACTCTACTGCAGATCCCCTTCATTAGAGAGAAAGAAACTCTTGAGGACCACATGGGATTGAACTTCTAGCCTAACAGGAGCATGAGGCCTTGAGTTGTTTTGAAGAGAAAAACACAGTTTCTTAAATACATGAAACTAAAAGCTGCGACTACATTAGAAATCTCTAGAAAGTCACAATACTGCCTACATACAAACACACACACACACAAACATCTTTTTTTTTCATTTGGATTTTTGTTTGTTTTGTTTCAGTGGGTTTCCTCTGATGGCCACTCCTGTTTGCATTGTTTCTATGATTACTACAACTTTGACCTAGAGAGGCCTGCCTACACTTGACTGTGTCTTTAGACTCAGGATGCTTGGCCATTCCTGTTGCTCTGATGGGGACCCTGTGATCTAGAGATGGAGCATGAGTCAACACACCCCTCCCATGCGAGAAGGAGGCCAGACGATAGCTTCTTAGCTGACAATAAGAGCTCACTTGAGGCAAGTATGCAGAATGGGTGGGAAAGGACTCCCTGGGAGCCCTCCAATGTCTCCACCTGGCTGTCAAGAGCACCAACTTTCAAATGGAATAGATCAAGTTCAAGCCAAGGCTCTGCCCCCTACCTTTTCAGAAGCCTCAGCACCTGTCTCCCAGTTTTATCAGAGATATTCCAGGAGATGCAGCATTAATTGTGTCTCCGCTTGTTCACAGTAAGAACCTAACTGGAGGTTAGTTAGTCTTTAAAATAAAAATTCTTGTTATTAATGGGAAACAGCCCAGGCCCCCTGGGAATTCACAATGCGAATAATGAAGCCAGCTAAATCAACATCTACCCAGTGATTTCATCTATAGAACATACATTAAAAAAAAAAAAAAGTACAGTAGACCCAGTGCCAGCGTGTGGCCATTCCAGACTTAGTCCCATCCAAAGTAAATACAGGTTTGCCCTCCTCTGCCCCCAGGAGTCAAAACTTGCTTGTGCTCAAAGAAAATGGAGGCTGCTATTCTATAGGTTTGCACATGAAAGCTGTACAAGGACAGCTAACAGTTGTTCCCGAAGAACAAAAGGAAATCAAGCAAGATTACCCAAGGCAAGTCTTCCATTGGAAACAGAGAGTGAGGCCGGAGCCAGCAGACGCAGCTGTGGAGACCAAGGTCCCTGTTCAGCATTTTGTTAACCTCTTTATTGATGTATTAGAGTATATCCTCCTAGCTGGACATCTAATACTTCATGTGTCCTTTGATGTCCATGGTCTCAAAAGAAGCTCTGTCTGTCCAAAGTACCTTTAGGTCCCCTGAACCTTCTGGTAAGGCTCCTGCCTCCAGTTTAAACCTGTTAAATGTTCCCTTCACTTGAGACTTTACCTTTTCTCACTCATCTGAAAGCTGTATTTCCTCAAAAGTAGTTCAAAGAGCAAAGGAGGTTGTCTTCATTCAAATCTACATTTTAGACCGGCTTTTCAGATTCCTGTAAACAAACAAGACAGTAGGCCTTCCTCAAGAGTGACTTAAAAAAAAAAAAAAAGCACTACTAACCGGTTATACCTGAGGTTGTAGTTCAGGGGTCAACCAGAAGATGACCCATAAACGCAAGGCATAAACCTCACCAGTTTAGGATCCAGATGCCAGAACAGTATGTCCTACAGCTCCCCCTAAGTACCTTAGCTAGGCCAAGTCCCAGACCGAGGACTGTAGAGAAAGCCAAGGGGAGAAGGCATGGACTACAGGCAACACCGCTGTTAAAGTTACTTGGCCTTTGCGTCTTGTACCATACGAACATCTATAAGACATCAGAAACCTTCTTTGAATTAACATCTAAGATTCCCCTAAATACCTTTACTTCTTTAAAACATCATCTGGAATATCTCAAGCCTCTGTGATCTATGTAGAATTGTCTCAAAATCCCAATTCTTACGTTGTAGAGAAAGCCTTCCATCTCCTGGAAATTCCCGTGTTTTCCCAGAGTTTAGGTTTCTCTCCCCATTAGTTGGCTCCCGAGTCCAGGGGAACAACTCTACTAAAGGGATCCAGACAGGAAGTTCAAGCCCTCCCCTGGTCGAATCTTCTCAGAAAGTGCTGATAAGGGTTGGGTTTGAGAGGGAAAAAAAATAACACATGTTCTTCAGCAAGCCATCTTAGACCCCAGAGTCAATGACCTCTTTTGACAGAGCCTCTGGGCTCAGCATTGCTACCCGTGACCTTACAGTACACATAACTCTGACTCAGCACTAGTTATCCCAGCCCTGAGTGTGATGGTTGTATTGCTAGTGTGGTTGTGTAACTTAGCTCACGACACACAAAGAAACTAAACGAAAGCATAAAATTCCAGTTCTCATTCCTAGCGTAGCTCAGTTGAATGCTGAGTACAAACGCAACAAAAGCACACTTAAAAGAGAAATGCCTATCAAGTTTGATCTTGGTGTCTGGGCAGGAGGTCAGAATAAATGGCAAAGGGATGTGGGAGTGACCAAATGTTTTCTAATTGAACTTAAGCCCTGCTTGACGTGAGAAACACATGCCTGGTATTGTGAATCTGGCTGAGACCCTTGGCTGTCAAGCTCAGGAGCCCCAGGGAGTGAACTGCCTCCTATCATTCTGCTAAATGGACACAGCATCCAACTGTCCTCTAAGTCTATATCTCTCTACCCTAAAATGAGCGCACCTCTCAGACCTCAGCAGAGAAGGTCAGTGAATGGTGGTGAATACAGACACCTGAAGTCCTCAAAGTGCAAAGACAGTGCCAACCACAAATGAGACATCATGCCCCTCCCCAATGATCAGTGACCAGGACAGAAGAGAAAGATTTTTAAGACCCAGAAGTCAAGGAAGATCAGAGCAGAATGGTTTCTTCCAACAGGATCGCTACACGCACGAGCTCTCCATTGCTATGGCTGCTTAAGTGTGCTTAAGCCAGCAAACCTTCTGACATGGAATGCTAAGGGGTTCGTGAGCCCCCACTGCTAATTGAGGAGCCATGGACACTTGGAGGCTTCAGGAGGATGGAGAAGTCAGCTTTATTTAAGGACATGGCTACTGGTGGTTTGACCATGATTTAGTGGACGGCTCTGTACCCAGGAGTATATGGGCAGTACGAATTGGATCCCATAGGTTATTTTTTTTTTAAGAGGACATGAAAAATGAGAGGGGTAAAGATGTAGGACTGAATCTGAGAGGTACTGGCAGGGGGGTGGGGATTTAGAGTGAATACATCCAAAATACCTTGCATAAGGTTCTAATAGAAAATAAAAATTTTAAAGGTAATTGAATGGCAGTAAGCCTCTGGGAGGAATCTAGATTGTGAGCCCTTCCCGGCCTTCATCTAAATTGATACTACAATTGAAAAATAAAATAAAAACTAATTGTCACACATCATAGAGTGCCTGCCCATGGAAAGACCTTGGGAAGGCACCAAATGATGAGTAAAGAAACCCATACTTTGTGTGTCTTAGGTCAGAATACAATGTATAAATGTGTTTCTTATGGCGACCTGATACAGCTGTTTTTCTCATCAACTACACAACTGCCTCTGTCATATCAGGTCAGCGGCACTCTAAATCTTAGCGATTCAAACTTGACAGACCCAGATGGTGTCTCAGAGCCCATATTCTTAACCAGGAACTTAACCAGGCTAAAAACAATCTGAGAAATCCCTTTACATATATATTCAAACCATGACATTCACACGAGAGTATGCAGCGTCTGAGTTTCAGCTTCTGGGCTTCTCCTTCAGAGGGCGACCAGTCACACCCATCTGCCTGTGACTGTCCTGGTTTACCCTAAAAGTCCTATGTTGTGCAGATGTCCAAAAACCCCTGTTAACTGGATGGTTGGTTATAGCAGTGTTAGGTTGCCAGATAAAATGTGGAATGCAAAGGGGAATTTGAACTTCAGGTAAATAATGAGAAACCTTTAGTATAAGTATGCCCTGATCCATTGTTACAGTTAATCTAAGCATGCTGGCACATAGTTGTAATCCCAGAACTCCAAAGGCAAAAGGATCATCACAAGTTCGAGGCCAGTCTGGCATACATAGTGAGTTCTAGGATAGCCAGGGAAGCATAGTAAGACCCTGTCTAAATAAAGCAAAAACTATTACTTGTCTTAAATATTGCGTTAAGGACTGAAGAGATGCCTCGGCAGTCAAGAGCACTTGTTGCTTTTACAGAAGGCCAGGGCTAGATTTCTGGAACCCTCATGGCAGCTCACAACTCTATGAGTCTCTAACTCCAGTCCTAGAGGAACTGATACCTTCTTCTGACCTCTGAAGGCACCAGACACACACATGGCACGCAGACAACTATGCAAGCAAAACACTCAAGTGAATAAAATAATAAAATAAATCTAAAAATAATTCACATTTAAATTGGTGTCCTGTATTTTTATTTCAATAATTTAACAACCCTACCCATATATAGTAATTAATAGTAAGAATAGTATATTGATAACAGTAGCAACAACATTAACTAGCAATTACTGAATGTTTCCTTTGTGTAATACATATCTTAACCCTAAGTACATCACAGCAAGTTTGCCACTATTTCCCTTCTATGTGTGTGGTGAATATGAGTTAAAGAGGTAAAAATGAATTATCCGATACCATATAGTGAATGACAAAGATCAAGGGAACATCCACGAAAATCTAGCCTACAAAAGGAGAAAGTTAGGGCTGGTGAGATGGTTTCCCCGGTCTCTGCAGCTAAATCTAATGACTTGAGTTCGATCCCCAGGACCCACACATTGGAAGGAGAGAACCAACTCCACAAAGTTACCATCTGCTCTCCACAGGCACACGGAAGTGTGCACAAGGCATCCCCTGCCAGCATACACGCACACACATAGACACACACACAAAGTGAAAAATAGAGGGAAAGCTATATCTAAAAATGTCAAATGTATCTGTTTGCCATCTAGATTCTCCTTCCCACTCTCGAACTCAGAAACCCATCCTGAGCCCCGGATCATCTCAAGCATCTCCTCGGAGCTGTACTTGAAGAGTTACAGACACAATGCACAGCCTCACTGCTGGACCAGCATCCTGTTTCCCAATCACTACTCTTACTCCCCCACTTTTCTCACAGGCGTTATCAGCACGGCCCTGAAGACTCTCAGCCCACAGAGCTGACAGCGGCTCCAACAGCAGCTGAAATCATTTACCTCCCAGAGCAGCTTCCTGTTCCCCCAAATCTGTCACCACTGTGACCAAATATCCTGTAGTTTGTACTGGGATTCACTTGGAGGTGACTGACAGCCTGGAACTAAGGAATTGCAAGGCTGCAGGAAACACGGTGCTTAAAAAAAAAAAAAAAAAAAAAAAAAAAAAAAAAAAAAAAAAAAAAAAAAAAAAAAAAANACTGGGATTCACTTGGAGGTGACTGACAGCCTGGAACTAAGGAATTGCAAAGTTCCAGGACAGGCTCCAAAGCCAAAGAGAAACCCTGTCTCGAAAGGTAAAAAAAAAAAAAAAAAAAAAAAAAAAAAAAAGGACCGCCTCTGGAAAAGCAGGAAGAGTTGATTGCCTACCACTCCAACAGATCGACATGCACTTTTTGGAAAATTATGTGTGTGTGGGAAGAGAACTGGACAGATGACTCAGTGATTAAGAACACCATCTACTCTTTCCGAGGACCTAGATTTGACTCCCAGCACCCACATGGTGAATCACAGTTGTCTCTAACTCTAGTGCCAGGGGATCTGGTGCTGTTTTCTGGCCTCTAGGTGTGCTAGGGTCGCATGTGGTATATAGGCATATATGCAGGCAAGACATCCAAACACATAAGTGTGTGTCTGAAGGAGGACGTTGGGTGCCTTCCTGAAGCACATATCAGCTAGGCTGGATGGTCAGTGAATGCCAGGTCTGCCTGTCTCCACCCTCAAAGGCTGGGTACACGAGCACATGCAGTTAGTTCTTTTCACATGGATACTGGGCATCGAGATCCAAATTACGTTGGCACAGCAAACTTTCTCGTCCACTGTACCACCTTCCTAGCTTCAACATAACTCCTCAGTGAGTTCTAATATCTTCTAATCTGTTCCTGGGACAAAACCCATTGCACAGTCGAGGAAAACCAAACCCCAGTACTGCCCAGCAATTATCCAAGCTGCATAGTTGTGAGCCACACAGCTGAGCCTACCAACTATGTCTCCCTGTAAAGCAAGCTGAGAAGGCCTTAATATTGTGGGTTCTTGTGCTGGTTTGAATGAGAATGGCTTCCATAGGCTCGTGAACTTGAGAGCGTAGTCCTCAGCTGGTGGAACTGTTTGGGGATGCTTAGGAGGTGACCTTGTTGGAGCCTCAATGCGGGGTGAGCTTTGAGATTTCATTAGCTCACGTCATTCCCAGTCAACTCTCTTTGCCTACCGGTTGTTGTTTCAAGTAGTTCTCAGCTACCGTTCAGGAACCATGTTTGCCTGCCCACTGCCATGTTCCCTGCCATGATGCCTGTTTGCTATAACCTCAAATTAAACTCTTGCTTCTAAAGGCTGTCTCGATTGTGGCATCTTGCCATGACGCTGCAATTAAGAGCAAGCCCTGCTCTTACAGTGGACCTGGATTCAATTCCAAGCACACATATCAGGCAGCTCACAACCATCTATAACTCTAGCTCCAGGATATATATACACACATGTTCCTTCTGCTGGCACCTGCAATCACTTGCACATGCCTGGACACAAACACACACTCGTGATTAAAAATGACAAAAAAAAATAGTGAAGCTGTCTTTTTAAATCATGCCCGGTAGAACTAGTGCTCAGTAAAACCGGTGTTCAGTACTAATTCACTAAGGAGACTTGCATCCTGGTTGCTGAAACTATTAGTGTTTCTGCTCTGACATGAGCCCCTAAAGTTGAAAATATTCCCCCAATGTCCTCCTTCACCTGGGAATACATCTCGGTGGTAGAAAGATTCCCTTGCATCAAAAAAAGAAAGAACAGAGAGGAAGAGAGACAGACAGAGATAGCGGAAAAGGAAGGAAGATGGGGAGGAAGGACAGTAGATTTCTCACCTAGGATACCCTGAATCTGATCCTCAGTTCTGCATAAAACTAAGTATTGTGGAACATACCTGAAAAGCCAGCCCTTCTGGAGTGGGTAGCAGGAAGTTTAAGGTCATCCTTGAGGACAAAGAGTCCAAAGTCACCCTAGGTTATTTGAGACTCTGTCTCAAAATAATGATGAACTTTGAAAGTCCTTCTTTACTCTTACAATTTATCAGCCAGCTATATCAATGTTTTCCCTAAATATTTGTAAAAGCTCTATTTTACGGAATCATTGTAAAACTGTAGAACTTTTAAGAGAAAATGAACAAACAAAAAAAATCTCCATTTTCAGTCAGGTATAGTGATGTACGTCGGTAATCCCAGCACTCAAGAGGCTAAGGGCACGAAGATTACAAGTTGGAGGCCAGCCTCCACTACATAGTAAGTTCAAGGCTAACCTTGCTAACCTTGGTAAGACCTGGTCTCAACAAAAGAACAAAACAAAAGCTCCATTTTTCAGCTTTGATTCTCTTGAGTGCCACAGTCTTCTGGTTCTAACCTGTGCCCACTTGGGCTTCCTCCCTTAGCTGATGGTAAATTGCATCTTTCTAGAGCTGTAGTAAGCACAGGTGAGTCAGGTTTAAACAAGATGTTCCCCTGACTCCACCCCACTGAGCGATGCAACAGACACATAACTGAATCAATTTTGTTCACGGCAGCATTTCCTTCGTTATCTGATTAACAGAGATGCCTCATGAAGGACGCCCGACTTATCAAGTGATCGACCTCAATTCTACCCTTCCTTGTTGCTCCATTATCTGACTTAAATCACCCCATGTCCTCAAACTGCCCTTGTAAGCCGGACTGCATTCTGGGTCTTGGTTGGCAGTCGTTTTTAATACCTGTATAATAACCCTAATTTTTAAAAGTCTACAGCCTATTCCACAATCAATTTCAGAGAGAAAGATGTCCCGAATCAAGGAATCTGAGAACCGGAAGGAACCCCATACCAGAAGCCAGCAGACCTGGAGACCAGATTGGCCATCCAGCAGCTGTGGGTCTTTAGGAAAAGAAAGGGCATGGGGCATCTGAATAACTGCTGCCACTAGCATACTCTGTATTAAACTCTCCCCACGGATTATTATTAAATGAAATTTCTTTCCCAAGAAGTTACTTCCATCCAAGTTCTAAAAACTGAACGCTTGGAGACTTTAAACACTTGGCCCAAATCGTACCCACTAGAAAGGCCAAGACTTGAACCCATGTCTGTTGGGCCGGAAGGCACAGGTTTGTCTCCATTTTCCTGCCACCACCAGCTTGCCTCTTATGAGACAATGACTTAAAATTCAGAAGACGGAAGGGATGTCTCAGTGCGCATAGTACTTGCTATATACATTTGGCTGAATGAGTAAAGCCCTTGCTCTGAGAACCAGAGTTCCGATCCCCAACCTCCACTTAAATGTCAAGAACATGGCAGCCACCAGTAATCCCAGCACGTGGAAGACAAAAAAAAAAAAAATGTGTGTTCCCGGAGCAAGCTAGCTAGCTTCACTTGCCAAATTTGTTAGTTCTGGGTTCAAATGAAAGACCTGTCTCAGCACCTGTGGTGAGAGGCAACCATGGAAGATACCAACCTCTGGACTCCACACACTGTTCATGTGCATATAACTACACATGGGGATATACATACACTCACTCACACACTCACACACACATACCATATATGCAAAAAAAACTATTTTAATAAAATTTTCTAAATTGTTTCTTTCAATCGATCTATCAGTCCCTGGGACCGCTGAGCCTCACTCAAATCAGACCACACCATCCACCTCCCTTCAGGAGGAAGGAGGAGGTCATAGAAGTGGTGCCTTTTATGGTTTCAGGTTTGTGATGTGGTGGCAATGTGCTGAGGAGAGAGAGAGAGAGGCTACATGGGAGCCCACAGCCAGAGTGCTCACGCAGCCAGCCTCCCATCTTTATCCATCGGCCACATTAATATGCTAATTGCGAGGGAAGGTATGTGGAACTAATTCCATGTATCTAGGGAATAAAGGCATCCAGGTGACGCCAAGATACCAAGGCACTGAAAGAAGTGTTACAGCGTGACTTTGAGGGTGCCAGGGCAGGGTACCAGCGAAAAAGCATCTTCCGTTGTGACTCCTTCATGGGTCATTCATTCCAGACAGCCTGACAGAAAGCAAGCTCTTCTCCCAACATCTTCCTGGTGTTGGCATTCCCCAGTGCCTGGACCACACTGGCAGCCTTCTCCATCCCTTCAGGGACCCATTAGACAAGCTGTAACCCTAATGCCTTGAGGTGGGTAAATATGTTTTCACAACCCTCACCTAGCATTGAAAGGTTGGCTGGTTTGAATACACTGGGCACGAAGAATCTTGACTAATTGATCATCTAGCAAAGAACAAAAACCATGTCTGTCTAGGACATGATGATCTGAGATCAGCTGCCTGGCTGTGTGGGAACAAAAGGATTGGTGGTGTGTCAGTGATTACTTCAGGGGACCTCAGCACATCTGCCAGAAAGGAACTCAAAGTAGAACTTTCTCACTGTGACTTGCCCTTTGCGTTTCAGACTCACATGTAGCCCATGAGACAAAATATATGCTCACCCTTGCGTGTGTTTATGTGTGCATGGCTGTGCACGCAGGGTGTGGAGACCAGAGTATGATCTTAGGTGTCATTCTTCAGATGCCAGCCACTGTTTTATTTTTTTTTAAACAGTATTTCTCACTGGTGATACGCTTGTCAAGTAGGCAAGATTGGCTGCCCAGTGAGCCCCAGGGATCCCACTGTCTCTGCTTCTCCGGCACTGGGGTGACAAGTACACACAGTCACCACACAGCTTTTCTTATGGGGGGGTTCTAGGGATCAGATTCAGGTCCTCTCGCCTGGAGGCAAGCACTTCCCAACCCCCGTGATTGCATTTTTTCCCAAGTGGGGGCATTCTTGGCTTCATCCTTTTGTGTGATTTCTTTACCAAGAACAGCCTCATATATTAACAAAATTATAAATTTTTACCAGCGTGGTTTAAATTGCAGGATCCTCCAAAGTCCTCCTGTCTTATTCCTATGCTATCCACCCAGGGGTGTGTGTGTGTGTGTGTGTGTGTGTGTGTGTGTGTGTGTGTGTGTAACACTGGCATTGCTAGTGTTGCTGTTTACACTGTATTGTCTAGAAATGGCTTGGAACTCTCTAACATGGGAAACTTGATGACTCGATATGTAAGCAGAGAGGGCAAAACTAGAGTCAGGGAGGAAGATTGTAAGCGAGGGGTTTGCTAAGGAACTGTCCCCAGGAGAAATTGCTAAGGCAGATATAGGAAAAAGGAAGCTGATGCCTGATTCCTAGCAAAGTCCCCCCAAATTCTCTTGGAGAGGTGTTGGAGCTGATTCCTTAAGGAACCTAGAGGGTAAGCTATCTACTCCCAAGTTCCTCTCCACTGCAGGCAAGGGAGCCAGACTTCTGCCAAGTCAGCTAGCTCATTGGTCACGAAAAGCTGCTTGTGGTGAAGAAAGTCTTCATATCTCTAACTGAGAATTTGGGCAAAGCCACTCCAGGAGCCAAATAAGGTCCTTCAAAAGGTAGGTGGGGGCAGGTCATAGAGTCAAAAGCAACCAGAAGAGGGGATGGGAAGTGGATCCAGAGGGACCTGAAGGGAGCCTCATAGGGTCTGCCACAAACAGGGGGCTGCAAGCAGACACCTGCGCTGGGTGTCTTAGCTTCTCTTCATGTGGCTATGAAAAACAGTTTGACTAAAGCAACTTAAGAAAGGAAGGGTTTGGGTTTGTTTTGTTTTGTTTTCTCATCCTTCATGGCAGGGAAGTCAAGCAGGGGTGGGAGGGAGCCTGAAGCAGAGGGTCACACTGCACCCACAACCAGGAAACAAGAGGGCAATGAACGCATGCTGTCTCTGGTCTTTTCTCCCCGTACACAGGCCAAAGAATGGTGATGCCCAGCGGGTGGGTCTTCCCACTTTAAATAACATAATCGAAATAATCCCCACAGTCATGCCCAGGGGCCCATCTCTCAAGTGATTCTAGATTCTGCTGAGCTGACAGATAATACCAAACAGCACGGTGGGTTCACCTAAAATAACCAGACTAACTTATAAGAGAGCAGATTCTACAAAGGAGAGACTTCCATTTGAAGATAAGAACATGGATGTAAAGTTGCCATAGCCCTGGAGAATCAGGCAGGCAGAGTTTGATGCCAAAACTATAATGAGTTCAGACAGGGGGACTCATTCTCTTATTATTCATGCCTCAAACTTTTCTGGAGTCTTCATGTCAGATGTTGGACAAAAACCTTAATGAAACAGACAGTGAAGGTACCAGTTCTTAAAGAGCTTCCTAACTGTTGGGAGAAAAAAAAAAAAAAACAAACCAGATAAGGTCAAACACCATCAAATGCTGGAACAGTAATACAAAGGGATGACAAAATAAATAGCAATGGTGTAAGTGGGGCTGTTATCCGTAAGAGCCTTTCCTCGATGTCATTTGAACAACAGACTTGAACGAAGTGGGGAAGACGCCCATACAAAAATCTGTGTTATGTTCAAAAGTATCAGTGGAATTTATTTAAATGTATCTTAATATGGAAGATACACTGTCGATTGTCAGCCACAGAAGCAGACTGCTCAGAAGGCTTTCCCAAAAGCCACGAGGCGATGCTCGGGCCTTAGACTTCGGTACCAGCGGTGAAGACAGTGAAAAGACATCAGGGACACTGGAGCCAGAGCAGAAGGGTACCAGATAGACACAGCACTTTGAAGAGAAGGTTACGGGATCCGAAAGCTGCTTTAGGGTATGGCTGTCCTCATCCCTTACCTTGCCCATCTGTACACTTCAGAAAACAGCCAGATTTGTCAGCATCAAATCCATATCCAACTGCATTAACAGCGGAAGAACCTTGAACTAAGGGATGGGAGGATAGTTCAGTCCATAAAGCAATTGTCACACAAACACTGAGTGCCTGAGTTCAGATTCTCAGCACCTATGTAGGAAGCCAAATTTACTTACACACTTAAACACACACATACGTCCTACACACTTAGAAAGAGAGAGAGAGAGAGAGAGAGAGAGAGAGAGAGAGAGAGAGAGAGAGAGGACTCTTTGAAGCCCAGTGTCATATCATCTCTAGAGTCCAAGTTCAAATTTATCTAGAGCAGTGGTTCTCAACCCTCTGTGACCCTTTAATACAGTTCCTCCTGCTGTGGTGACCCCAACTATAAAAATCTTTTTAATTGCTACTCCATAGCTGTAATGCTGCTACTGTTATAAATCATAACATAAATATCTGTTTCTTGATGGTCTTGGGTGACCCCTGTGAAAGGGTAGTTTGACCCCCAAGGGGGTTGTAACCCACAGGTTGAGAACCACAGATCTAGAACAAGGGCCATACAGAAAGTATCACTGGCTTTGTGGCCAGCACTCAAATGACAATGATGCCAATCCAACAGTGGTCCACGTGGAGAGAAATGAGGGCTGTATCCACCTCACAGTTTTACTGACAACAAAGTTTAACTTCAAACCGTCTCTCACGCTACAAAATATCTTCTGAAAGCCGTGTCTCGCTGGTAGAACGGACAAAATCAGTGGACTGGATTGGACTCAAAAGCCAAGGAGGCAGAGTCCTGCTCTAGGAGACTGTCAAGTGACACCTCCCCCTCCCTCCACACCAAATTTCTGACGTTAGCATCACTCCTGTGGGCCCAATATAAATCAGACAGCACGTCCTGCACATAAACACCCCCCCTTTTTTTTTATCCTTTCCGTGGAACTCCCCTGAGGACTCTGGGGTCTAATAGTGAGTACATTTTGCCAAGTATCCCCACTTTCCATAATGGAATTTAATTATTTGGCCTGAAAAGCATTTAAGCCTTGCCATGCAGATAGCCAAATAAATAAATAACGAAGGGGCACATTTTGATCGCACCTGCCGCAAAGATCTTGAAGGCACTGCTGCGCCTTCTTGAATATTTTATGGAGGAGAAATGTGACTGTTACCCGGTCATAAAAATATACTGCTTTTTATACTAGGTCAAAATCTAGGGCCAAGAGTTCTGTTTTGTGGCAGGACACAGAGGGCCAGACGGGAGAGAGGATGGGGGGGTATCTTTCTTGAAATCTGAAGGGAGCTATTTGTGGATGACGAATCAGATTAATGTTTATTTGGTGCCTTTTATTTGTTTTTTTTTTTTCCTGCCTCCCGACATAGCAGGCTTGAGAGTGTGCAAGCAGCTGGTGCAACATTCATTATTTACCACGGGAAAGGCAAGACTCCTGGCCTCTGACCTTCTATTATTGCGCAGGCATATTCTGGGAAGACTCGGGAGGCTGGCAAGCGCTTCCTGGAGCCAATAGCATGCACTCTTTGCTACCAACCCTGGAAATGTTGGAGCTGAGAGCGAACTGCAACATCACCCTGGCACTCCGTATCCCAGAAGCAAGATTTCTGCAGCATCACCTCTCATCCCTAGAGCCATTCCCTCATCACCGCTACCCTTTGTCCTCGTGGGTTATCAATTGTTCTTTTAATTTCATAGGCTTCGTGATAGAAAATATTTGCAAATACAAAACGTGGAAGCGTGAAATCCAGCATGAAGCTCGGCAACTTCAGAGTGCCTACTCAAACTATATATTGAAGTTCACTGAGGTTTGGGGTCTGGTTAATTTTGGGGGGTTGTTTTGGGGGTTTGTTTATTGTTACTGTTTTAATGTTGCTTAAGCTCTGGCTGAAGGAACTACAGTAGTTTCTATTTTACAAAGGAGGAAAGTGAAGTTAGGTAACTTACCCCCAAAGTGACATGGCTGGCCAAGAGCCAGAGCTGAAATTCAAACACCCTGTTTGCCTGCCTCCTTTGGGGCATAGTAGCAACCCTGTGATCATCAGGGCCCCTCCCCCACATCTCACCAAGCTGGAGTGTAAGGTGTAAACTGCCGTGGTCCCACTCAAAGAAAATGACCCTTCCCAAGCCAGAGAGAGAGGTTGGGCATTAGCAAAGTTAATAACTAGTGTACGCAGGCACCCCTTCCGCCCCTTCGGCCCCTTCCGAAAGAGGCTCCACCACGCAGCTAGATTAATTGATACTACATTACCATAGCATTCCAATGGAATTACACTTGATCTGGACCCCAGTGGAACAAAGGAATTCAACATGATTAATGCCTCGACTAGCAAGGGATGTCACAGTGATTTACCTCTGAGTACTAAAAGGGGCTGCCAGATGGCTTCGGAACACTGCACCTGACCCAGGGCCTGGCTATCTACAGTGCAATCAGCTGAGTTCATTCGTTTGACAGAGCCACGCTTGGTCACAGCAACTTAAGTTCCGTCTTCCTTTTCCCTCTCTCCCTCCTTTTTGCCATCATCAAAGAGAAGGCCGACTCGCTCCCACTTCCATCCAAGACCAATAAAGTCTTTGAGGGCTGGGGGTAGAGTCTGTAATGGCCAGCAAACCCGGCAAGGTAACCGGAGCTCTTCCTAGGAACCAGTCCCAGGTAGTATAGGCTACTCCGGCAAATCCGGGACCCCACCAGCTCAACCCTCTGGCTCTAAAGACTAAAGACACTCAATTTCACTTTATTCTTCCTTTTCTAAAAGGAAAAAAAAAAAACCCTCTCTACTGGTGAGTCATTTGTAGCTGTAGGTGTGTAAAACATTTATATGAGGAGAAAGACAGATTGATGCTCCGAGCCCAGCCTGCCTGTTCTGGTCTAAGGAGAGGTCAGGAGGACGACAGAATTGGCGCCAATGCGCATTTAAGCAGAGACGGGCATCCAGAATTCCTGGACGCCATAAAGGATCTATTATCATTGTGGTCACTCTCGGTAAGACTGATTTCATTACCATCCGTCTTCATCTACCACTTCTTGAATAAATAGCAAGTTCGGGGCCTTTCCTGGACTCTCACAAGTCACCGAGGCCGTGAGAGAGGCGGTTACTTAACCACGTGGTGTCCGACAAACCACCCAGGCAAGGGGGAGAGCCGATGAGGGGAGGGGTTTGGGGAGGTGCTAGGGAAGGAGACACAGCGAAGTGAGTTAACATCATTAGCTCCGCCAACTCGAAAATAAAGAGTTCAGTTCTTGGTTGAGTAATAATTCTCTTTTCAAGGTGGGTGATATTTAAGCAATCATCTCCTGAAAATTGGTCATTACCACCGGCTAATAACGGCTGTGTTAGTTAATAGCCCAAGGTGAAGCCAAGGGCAGGCAGCTCCTGCACGAACACACCAATCTTCAGTGACAGGACTCGGATTCCAAGAACGGGATTGCTCACCCTGCTCACTGATTTATAACAACGCCAATATCTGTTATTTTTTTTTAAGTGCCTGCAATGTCCAGGAACACTTCATCACTGTGTGGGGCTCTGAAATCCTACAACCACGGATGATGCTGTATCCAAGAGAAACACTCTCTGGTACTCTTCTAAGCAATGCCAGTCTTAGGCTAGGATGGCCCTGGCTGTACCAGGTCGGATTGGGGAACCCAGGGAAACATCGTTCTGAGGGGCACAGGCATATCCTGATTCTGTTTTCCGTAGCCTTTGTTTATTCAGTGTGTAGCCTGTGTCTTGGGGGGGGGGGGGGGGGGCGCGCACATGAATGTAGTACCTTAAGAGTCCAGAAGATGGCGACAGATCTTACGAAGCTGGAATTACAGGTCGCTGTGAACCACCCTGCATGGGTGCTGGGAACCAAACTCTGAAACTCTGCAGCGGCAGTAAGCACTCTCAAGCAGTAAGCCATGTCTGCAGGTCCCTGGAGGTGTTTTTTTCAGGCCTTCCGTTATGATCTGGAAGGATAAACATGAGGGTGGGAAAAAACATCAGAAAAAAAGAACAAGAATGGCTTGCAGCATTCCTTTCTGGTTTCATTTTTTTTATTTTTTGAAATTCTAATAGCACTTAAACACTTTGATTTTTTTTTTTTTTGCCTTTGTTCCATTTTTAACCTTGCCGACCGCTCCGAAGGGAATCCTAAAACTCAGTCTGCATTATCTTATTCGACCCTTATGACGGCAAAAGAGGTCGGTGACATGCGTCACAGTTTTTCCCGTTGTTCGTGAGATAACTGATGCTGACAGAAGTTGTTTTTCCTGATCGATACCCCTCGGGAAATATCAGTCCAGAGCGCAACTCCAGAGCGCCCAGCTTCCGGTCCCATCACTCCTGCCACTCCGTCACACTGCTCTCTGACATGTGCCCTGCACGGTCCCTCTTTTTGAGAAAAGCCATTTGAGATGAGCTGTGGCTGGAACCCGACATGTTGCTGACGTCAACAGAAATTCCACTTAAAGGTTAATACATGATGTAACTCATCATAGCATGGGATGAATTGAGCCCACAATGTTGAGTTGTTCTATCCCGGATCTACTGTATATGTGACTCATGTACATATACTCATATGTAACCAAAGCGTCTAACTTAAAAGTATTTTTAAGACAGTTTCTCTATATTTGTGTAAATCATGTCCCTTTTGGCTCTTTTTCTTCTGTCTGTTTCGTCCTCTTCTGGCTTAGTTTCACCTTATTTGATTTTTTTTTTTCAAATCTTGAAAGGGGTGTCTGCTGGAAAGGGTGTGGGTTTGGATAGGAGGGGAGGTGGAGAGGATCTGGGAGGGGAAGGGAAAACCACAATCAGAATATATTTTATGAAAAACTAGTTTTTCAATAAAAGAAGTAAAGTATCACAAAAAATCAAATCCTAAAACTTTTAAATCCTAGGACTAAGATGGGAGATAGTTGGTTTGGTATTTTGTATTCAGAGACAGGGCATATATGTAAATTTTAACGATGGTATACTGGAGACATTTCCACCCTGGTATTTCCATGGAAATTAGCCTCTAACTCTGCATTGCCATCTCAAGACTAAAAGAACCATTTTCAGGCCTTCATTTTCTAACGAGCTATACTTTCTCTTCCTGCATCTTGTGGGATAAACAGAAATCAGTAGGAGAAACCATAGTTGGCAATGATATTACTGAATGCTATAAGCCCTCTCAGAACTGTCTTTCATTATAAACGCCCCCATTGATTTACACCTCAGGGCTGAGAATCAACAGAGAAGAACAAAGCAAGTATTTGACCGCATAAAAAGT
>NW_026067912.1:1680738-1694346 GCF_014885135.2 Alexandromys fortis | reverse complement strand
GTCTCATTAGTCTCTCTCGCTTGTTGTTATCCATGAGTTTCCGTGTGTTTATGACCATGATTGAGAAACACAGTTACAAACTATTAACTTCCTGAGAAGGCCAGAACAAAGCCAAAAGCTAAAGAATTGGGGCTGCCTTCGGCCATCTCTACAGAAATACTCTACAGTTCCAAGACTGAGCTGAAAATAATAATAAATTGTGCACAACCTGCTAAGCACACCAACATAGATAAGTAACTAGACTATTGTGGAATATTATTTTAAGTAGGCAAAGATGTGTTTCATCTGTTTATGCTGCAGAACATTAACTGTGGAAAGGTGTGTTACTCTTGTTTGTGCGGCATTTGTTTAACTGTGTAAAGCTGAGTTGCATCTGTTTCACCTTGCCTACCTAAGGCACCTGATTGGTCTAATAAAAAGTTGAACAGCCAATAGTTAGGCAGGAAAAGGATAGGCAGAGCCGGCAGACAGAGAATAAATAGGAGAAATATATTTGGAAAATAGAGAAGAACAAAAGGAGGGGAGAATGAGGGACACTCCTGGGGCAAGAAGTCAGGCAGACGCCAGACAGACATAGACAAGCAATTAGAGTAAGATATACAGAAGTAAGAAAGGTAATAAACCCTGAGGCAAAGGTAGATAAAGAGAAACAGGTTAATTTAAGTTAAAAGAGCAAACTAGAAACATGCCTAAGGTAGTCTAAGCATTCAAAACTAATATTAAGTCTCAATGTTAAGATTTCAGAGCTGGTTGGTGGCCTAAAAAAAAAAAAAAAGCTTGGTACAGCTAGACAAGACTGGCAATGCATTTGGAAAACTAGAGAACAGAATGTATAGCCTTGAACTTTATTTGAAATTCATAATCCCTACACAGTCTCTTATCTGGTGGAAAGAGTCATTCCTGACCTTGTACAAAGCCTTTAACAATTTCAAGCAAATAGCTGAAACTCTAACAACCTTTATTGCCTTTGTTCAAATAATGAAGAGACTATGAATCATCCAGAGTAGTCAGTGTTTAGAAATACAATAGGCCATTGCTACAGAATAGGGGCACCCATCTCTTGCCCTCTGCAGAATGCTTGCCTCTGTGACATACAGTCACACACCCCACAGCACTATGACTCCTTCAGTTCACGGTTTAACTGCTTCGCTCTCCAAAACTACCTAGTACACTGCATTGCAAAAAAACAAAAGTTCAAGAAATCTGTTGTCAGGCCAGCAAGATGGCTCAGTCAGTAAAGGTGCTATCCACTGAGTCTAATGACTGGTGTTCAATCCCCAGGACTAACACAGTGGAAAGGAGAACAAACTCCTGCAGGTTGTCTTCTGACCTCCACATGCACACAAAACAAGTATCTAAGAAGACAAATAAATGCTTTTTTTTAAAAAAAAAAAGGGGGGGGAGGGAGTCTGTTGTAGGATGGTTTGTGACACCATAGTATTGCCAAGACTTTTGGAATTAGATGGGGACATTCTGGGGATAATAGGAACTAAGAGTCCAGGTGCTCCAGAACCTTGAAGCCTCAGTTAAGTGTGTGAAATTGGAAAGGATCTATAAGGAGGAGGGGTCGTTGAGTCAGTGCCCTTGAATCCAGGAAGGCAGAGCTGAGTCTTGCTTTTGGATTTCTAAGTAGGGTGGTCCTAGGCACGAGTATGCTTCAAGGTTGCCCAGAGTTGGCCCTACATGCATCAGCTGCAAACAGTTTGACTTCAAAACAACGTGGGAAGTGAATAGTTCACATTGGAATAGTCAGAGTAGCACTGGAGAAAATGGGGAAAGTTTAAGAATTCCTAGAATCGTACGGAAGTGGGAAGGCGAGATATCAGGTTCTGTAGGATGGAGCAAGCGCAGTTTGCGCTAAGAAGAGGAGAGGTGTTCACATGTAAAACTGAATGAGATCTCAGATGAATAAATTAATGACACACATCAGAGTCTTGGAAAAAACATACACAAGCCAAACCTGGAAAGAAAATGAAAGTAATAACAACTGTCTGAGCTAAAATGAACAAAATGAAGCCTAAAATAATGGCAAAAGGATCATGACAACAAAGAATAGGTTCTTTGAGATGGCAAACAGAATCAACAAGCTATTAAGTAGTTTGAGGCCCAAAGCCTGGGTGCTGGTGCCCCAAACAAGCTAGGTGTGGCAACCAGTCCTCAGTAAGTCAATTAAACATATAATTAATAGCATAAACAAAAGGGTCTCTATTCAATGTGAGCTTCAGGAAATTTTCTGTGACCCCCACCCAAGTTTATCCTCAGAGAACTCATGTGGGTTTGGGCTTAAGTAGAAGGCAAGAGGTAACCGAGTAACTAAGCCGTCTTGGTCGTCGTGTGGTCCTGCCCATCACTGGCCCACTGCTGAATCAGCTCAGGCCTGTCATGCAAGATGATCTGATAAGTTGTCTACCATATGAAGTCTCTTCCTGAGAGGTATGTCCCTCTGCTATAGCAGGCATCTAGCCTTTTTATAAAGGTATTTTTTTTTTCAATTTATCTGAAGGTGTACAAAAAAAAAAAAACTTAAATGTTTATTCACTCATCCACTTCCAGATGGCAAGAAAATATTTGGGATCTCTATTTTGTTTTAATGATTTTTACTTGATTTCATGTGGGTTGATATTAATAATAAAGTAAGAATCACTGACTTGACCAGACATGGTAGCTCTTAGCACTTGGATGTCTGAGGCCAGAGGATCCCTGGAGCACAGAATTTATAGCATGGCTATCACAGCAAGACTCTATCTGCAAAGAAAGGTACTTAACCTGGTAACTAAATGGGAGAGAAGACTTCTGCAAAACATGAAAATATACGGCGGGGGAAATGGCTCAGAGGGTAATGCTGGCCAAGCGTGAGGACCTAAGATTGGATCACCAGTGTCCACAGAAAGGTAGTATAAACCTGTAACTGCAGTGCTGGGGAGTGAAGATAGCTAGATCTTGGCTTGTTGACCAGGCAGTCCAGCCAGTTTCTTGGGTTCCCAACTCATTGTGAGACCCTGACCCCCAAATTGATTATTATCATTGTCGTTTTATTCCTCTCTCTTGTTCTTTAAGAAATTCACACAATGTGTTTTGATCCTATTAACTCCCCTCCTCAACTCCTCTAGACCTGCTCTCTCTTCAAACTCCTCCAACTTTGTATCTTTGTTTTTCTTTTAGTAACCCATTAGTCCCAATTTGTGCTGCATATATACCCTTGGTGCACGGGAGCATGGCCAGCCTATTAGGGGCGTCACTCTTAAAAATCAATGCTACCTCTCCCAGTAGCTATCAATTGCCAACAGCTTCTTAGCTGGGGGTAGGGCTTTGTGCCCACCTCCCCATCCATGCTGGATGTCATCTGTCTTACACACGCTGTTGAAAACACTATGACTTCATTTCTCTTCTCCCAGCATGAGATTCCTAGGGAAATTCCAATCCCAGAGTCTATATGTTCAACAGTCTGGTAGCAAAAGGGAGAGATGGGAATGTCTCTCTTTTAGAATACCTTTGTTCTTGCCAGGACAAATAAAAATTAACTAAGAAGACAGGGGAGATAAGACTCGAATTAATGGAATTACCAAGGGAAGTAGGGCTGTAGTGCAAAGAACTACTGAAATCCAGAGGCTTCTTAGGGGTTCCTTTGAAAATATTTACTTCAGCAGAGTAGAAAATCTAGACTTGTTGTAGAAGGGAGGGCCACTTGTTGGTTCCCGGACACCCCAACTGGCTTAGCCCCGAAATAACCATACAGAAACTGTATTAATTAAATCACTGCTTGGCCCATTAGCTCTAGCATATTATTGGCTAGCTCTTACAACTTAATTTAACCCATTTCTAGTAATTTGTGTATCGCCAAGTGGCAGTGGCTTACCAGGTAAAATTCCCAGTGTCTGTCCCTGGTAGCTCCATGGTATCTCTTCAACTCTGCTTTCTTCCTCCCAGCATTTAGTTTTGTCTTCCCTGCCTACCTAAGTTCTGCCCTATCAACAGGCCAAGGCAGTTTCTTTATTCATTAACCAAGACAGAAGGACCTCCCACATCATTTCCCATTGTCTATTTAAACTAAAAAGAAGGTTTTAACTTTAACATAGTAAAATTACATATAACAAAACAGGTATCAAGCAAGAATTACAGTTACAATACTTCTATTTACTTCATCTTTTATCATAACTAAGGAAAACTATAACTATAAATTCTTCAATTCCATCAAAGACTCCAGAAGGATATATTACCTAAGTGAACAGGAAATGCATTGTAAGCAATTTCCAAAACTCTAGAATTGACAGAGACATCTTGCTGCCTGGACAGTCACCTAAAGTTTTCTGTACCTTTGTGGCATCCATCTTCAGCCTACAGGCCCATAGTATCCAGCATACTTTTCCACAAAGCAGGTAATTTCAAAGACAGTTCAGTCACTTTCTCCTGTATCCTGCAGAGTGTCTCGCAGACTCTTTCACGAAGGAAGAACCCCGAAGGACTAACTCAACTTTAGGCAAGTTCAGCAGTTATTTTTCTGCAGATACTGCATGTCCAGTTCAGGCAAGAGCAGTTTCTTGTCCAAATGGCTAAGGAGCCTCTTCGATGCCCATCTTCTTCTCAAAGTAGTTGGTGCTGCCAGGAGCAGACGTGTCTCTCTGTCATGAAAAGTCCTAAGTTCTTAAAACATTTTAAATGCCATATTCTATAGTCTTTGAAAGATATGAAGAATGTCTATCCATCTGAAATATATCTATGCACATCTAGAAAATCTTACTAACATGACTACAAGCTTGACTATTAAAGATGACTCTCTATTAAACTATATTTCTTAATTATACATTATGTTTTTAAATGAGCTACACAATCACAATGCCTTAATCAAGATCAGAAATATATGTACATATAACAAAATTGACCTTAAATTTGTATCAATAAATCAAGATCCATATCAATGCAAATCTCTATAGCATTTAGTAAAATTCTATTTGGTTTTAATAATAAAAACCCCAAGTCAGATATAAGAGTAAATGCTGGCAGAGCAGCCAGCCACTAGTTTTTACCTCTATGAAATCCTCAAACCAAATAGGGGTATCCTATCTCTACAAGTCCTCAGACTGAATCCTAAGCACCTGGCTCTTCCCGCCTTCTATTCCTCTCTCTGCCCAGCCATAACCCTTCCCCTCTCCACCTCCCTGGTGCTGGGACTAATGGTGTGAGCCACCACCACCTGGCTGTTTCTCTTTTAGACTGATTCAATCTCATGTAGGCCAGGGTGGCCTTGAACTCACGGAGATCCATCTGCCTCTGTCTCCCGAGTGCTAGGATTAAAGATGTGTGTCACCACTGCCTGGCCTCTGTGACTAAGTAGCTTGGCTAGCTCTGCACTCAGATCTTCAGGCAAGCTTTACTTGTTAAAGCACAAACAAAATGTCACCACATAGACTTGATGAATTCCCAGTCTTACGTAGCCTGCCGAAGTTGACTGAAGAAAACCTAAAAGTCCTAACTCTCAGTAGGAAGTGGGAATGTCAGTGCAACAGTAAGCCTCCCAGCAGACAAAAGCCCAGGACTGGGCAGAGACATTGTTGTATTGTGCTAACTCAAAAAGCAAACTTCCCACTTTCTCTTCTATCAGGTTCAGTGTGTTCGGACTGATATTGAGGTCTTTGATCCATTTGGACTTGAGTTTTGTGCATGGTGATAGATATGGGTCTATTTTCATTCTTCTACAGGTTGACATCCAGTTGTGCCAGCGCCATTTGTTGAAGATGCTTTCTTTCTTCCATTGTATACTTTTAGCTCCTTTATCGAAAATGAGGTGTTCATAGGTTTGTGGATTAAATTCCGGGTCTTCTATGAGATTCCATTGGTCGACTTCTCTGTTTTTATGCCAGTACCACAGTGTTTTCATTACTGTAGCTCTGTAATAGAGTTTGAAGTCAGGGATGATGTCCCCCGTTAGTCCCTTGGGAAGCTGAGGATAGGGAACCTGAAATGACCCTATCCTATAGCAATACTGACGAATATCTTCCATATCACCATAGAACCTTCATCTGGTGATGGATGGAGATAGAGACAGAGACCCACACTGGAGCACTGGACTGAGCTCCCAAGGTCCCAATGAGGAGCAGATGGAGGGAGAACACGAGCAAGGATGTCAGGACCACGAGGGGTGCACCCACCCACTGAGACAGTGGGGCTGATCTATTGGGAGCTCACCAAGGCCAGCTGGACTGTGACTGAAAAAGCATGGGATAAAACCGGACTCTCTGATCATGGTGAACAATGAGGGCTGATGAGAAGCCAAGGGCAATGGCACGGGGTTTTGATCCTACTTCATGTTCCGGCTTGGTGGGAGCCTAGCCAGTTTGGATGTTCACCTTCCTAGACATGGATGGAGGGGGGAGGACCTTGGACTTTCCACAGGGCAGGGAACCCTGACTGCTCTTTGGATTGGAGAGGGAGGGGGAGAGGGGTGGGGGGAGGGGGAGCGGAGTTGGGGGAGGGAAATGGGAGGCTGGGAGGAGGCGGAAACTTTTTTTTTCCTTTTCTCATTTAAAAAAAATTAAAAAAAATCTGATACCGAAGGTTTTCAAACTCTTCCATAAAGTGCAGAAGGAAGGCTTCCATGCTCACATGAAGAAAATACTAGCTGGATATCAAAACCAGGGAAGGAAAGGAGAAGAAGAGATGAAGAAGAAGGAGGGTGAGGAGGAGAGAAAGGAGGGAGGACAAGGGGAGTTGGAGAAAGGGACAGAGGAAGAGGAGGGGAGTCAAAAGTATAAGCCATATCTGATGAACAGAGATACAGTATTCTCAACAAAACGCATGCAAATTGGACAATATGTCAAAAAAAGATCACATATTAAGCTAGGCATTGAGGCCTCACATGCAGACCTAGCTCCTTGGAGGCAGAAGCAAAAGAACTGAACGTTTTACTGGAGCGGAGCTGGGCTACAGAGTGAAGTATGAGCTCAAAAAAAAAAGCATAAATATTTTTAAAAGTAAAAACCATGTACCATGATCAAGTTAATTTCACTCTAGGCATGCAGGGATGGCTCCAAGCACATAAATCAATAAATATATAGCACATACATGAAGGACAAAGGTCACATGATTTAACTTTTGACAGAAGTCAGCTTCCCTATATGATAAAGCGCAGAGGATGCTAGCAATGGAGGAGCATGCCATGTCCTGGTTTGTTTTCTGTTGCTGCCCAAACCAGCTAAGGAAGAAAAGGGTTTATTTGCCATAGGCTTCACGTCACAGTGCATGGCTGAGGGAAGTCAGGGCAGGGACATGGCCTACACCCTGCTGACTTGCTCCTTTGCTTAATGTCAGTCACATTACTTATAAAGCCCAGGCCCATTGACTCAAGGATGGCACTGCCCACGGTGAGGGGCCCCACACATCACTGACCGCCCTCATCAATTATCAATTAAAAAAATACCCGCCTAGACATGCCCACAGGCCAGTGTGGCAGAGGCATCACCTCGGTTGACGTTCCGCTCTTCTTAGGTACGTCAAGTTAACGAGAGACACTAATTACGACACGCTGTTTCTAAACAATAAAGGCTGTTATAGCCAACATATAGCCCAGCTGTGCTGAATGCCAAAAATCTAGGAGTTCCTCTAAAACCAGGAATGAAATATGTCCAGCTAAGGACAACCAACCAGGGGTCTGAGCCATTATCCTGGATAGAAAATAAACAGGCAGCTTTTCTGTAGCCCGGTCCTTTGGTCCTTTTCAAAACTCTGTCTTACTGTCCCCTCCCTCTGCCATCGCAACCAGCAATGTCTTGTGGCGACACAATTTCACCATGTCAAAGTTCTAAATTAGTTGAAGAGGCCAGGGTATCTTTCCAATTCTAAGCTGTCATCCCCTTTAAAAAAAAAATGGATCGATAATTTCAAAACAGCCTTCCAAAAAGTAGCAACGCAACATCGCAGCAAATGCATACATTACATTCTAATGGAGTTTCCGAAGTGGTAAAATGTGGTTTGGGGGGGGGGGATACATCTCAGAATCAAAGCAATGTCCTAACTCCTATGAAGACGCTAATTCAATTAGAGCGTGATTTCTCCATATTTGAGAAGAAATAAGATGCTTTTGTGCATCAGAGGGGTGACAGATCTTTCACAGGCCCTGATACAACAAAAGAGCTGTGGATTGCTTGTTTCAGAGACAGTGTCCCAGATCCTTTCATAGGCTCACAGACCATGGCCTAGCCTGTCTTTTTTCCTGGCTGGACCCCCCACCACCGTCATTTTGCAAGGACAGCAAGGGAAGGACACAGTCAGTGAGGCCTGGGGAGGCATGAGCGATAGTGACCACTTCACAGTTCTAGTTGCCAGCAGCTGCAGAAGTTTCCACAAAGGGTTGGAAGAGGGACCACCCAAGCGCTGAAGAACTGGGAAGGACTGTTTCTTTGAACAATCAATTGTCCCCCAAGCAAACGCTTCTTAGAAGAGAGTGAGAATTCAATCCTATTAACGAATCTCCTGGTACACACTGCTAGCCCACTGCAAGGTGGCTGAACAGTGAAGCTGGCTGCTGTGTGTTCCTTCTTCGCCAACAATTGCTGTCTCCACCGGGAGCTGATGAAATGGTGCTGAATTTGAGGTTGCCCAATAAGAAATATCTACACGGGAAGCTACTCAGGATAACTCCAGAATGACCAGATATCTGTTTCATGAGAGCTTGCTCACAATCAAAGAAGCACAAAGGCTCAACAAGATGGTGTGGTGATCATGAGAGACTTTGAACAGTGAACTCAGGGAAGACAGAAGCCACTGTCCGGTAACCCTTCTGCCCTCAGCATGACTGTCCACGGTTTCGGTTATCCAGTCAACCACGGTATGGAAATATTAGAAAATTCTAGAATAAGCAACTCGTAAATCGAAACCGTGTTCCATACAGAGTAGCAAGATGACATCTCAGGCCATCCCGCTCTGCTCAGCACGAGGTGCAGTGCATCACCGTTTTGTCCAAGGCATCCTCTTTGTCTGTGTGATCCATCCTTTGCTATGCATGGTTCCACACCGAGAGAGAGGATATGATATATCCAGAGAACTTTTATTATAGAATATTATAATTGTCACATTTAATTGTTCTTACTCCTTTACTTGCCTAACTATAATTTTCTTTTTATTGTTCTTATTTCTTTAATATGCCTAACTACAATTTAATTTTATTATATGTATCTATCTAAAGAGAGGAAGTAGATGCAAGGTTCCCAGCACCGTTTCAAACAAGTTGGGCTCTTAGATGTGTGTCCTACAGGTAAGGAGCCACTGTGGGCGGGAGTGGGGGGGGTGGTCAGTGGAACACAGTACAAAGCAATTTTGTCAAGAAATTTTTCTAGAGAAAACTGTAACTTATTCACCGTTTATGAACTACTAGCAACTATAAATCAGAATCACAAGTGCACTACCAATATTCTATATTCCCAACCCCCAAAACTATAAATCAAAGAGCAAAAAAAAAAAAAAAAGAGGTACACTCGTCTCAGTGAACACTAACATAAAACAGGAAAATTCTCAGGTTCCCCTAAGTCAGTTAATTTTTTGAGGGGGGTCAGGGTGGGGGCACACACATGTGCAGCAGGCAGAGGACAATTCCCAAGAGTCAGCTATATTCCTCCACCATGTGGGTCCTGGGTATCAAAGGTTGGGGGTCAAACTTGGGTCATGAGTCTTGGCAGCCAGCGAACCATCTTCACCCTCTGAACCATCACCCCGGCCCTCGCAAATAATTTTTAAAAACGAGTGTATAAGTTAGCCATTTTACCTTCAAGCACGTCAATGTGTGTTTTCCCGCTCATTTACACATTCTCGGGGTATGTTCATGAAAGTGTTCGTTATCTTTGGGCATAAACTAAATCCGCAGTGTAACGACGCGTCATCAGATTTCTTTGCGGGCCACTAGGACCTGAAGGACTCTTTTGACGAGACAAAACCCTGGGTTTTTCAGGGTTTTATTACGTCAAGCCCTTGCCGTCTCTCCCACACTCCTAATCTGCTGCTCATTTTTAGTGATCCCCTTCATGGGCCACTACAGAGTGTTCACCCTTATCTTTCCGCATAGACTGATTTCACAGAGATCACTGTAGACCTCAGTGGCAGCCTCACACCGTCTCCGCATCCCGCAAAGCACAGAGCAGCGCGCTATCACAGATAGGGGGCAGAAGGCTCAGCTCAAACGCCTTCTCCCTCGGCCTCTCTCTCCCAGTGTAAACTTGAGTAATCCAGTTCTGCCTTCAGACACTCGGGTTCTCTCCCGTGGTAAAATGCTAGGACGGTGTGAGACCAGACGATTTTAACCTATAATCCTAAGAGTTTTGTGTAATAACTCTTCCCAGCAGGAAGATTCTCCATCTCCATGAAGAACTCACGATCTCACACTCACGAGCCTGTAGGAACAGAGGCACGAGGCCGTCTACTTGATGTCAAGCTTCTGAATACCATCTATTTCCTGACCTTAAAAAGAGAATGGAAACATGAGAATGACATTTGAGTTCTGATCAGCTTTAACTTTCTCTGATTCTCCCTTTTATACTACTGTTTGTACAGAGAATATCTTTAAAATACGACTCTTTGATATTGCCCACCAGACCTCCTGGGAAACTGAACACTCGAGTTACCAAAAGCTGCTGGAAGCCAGGCACAGGGGTACACACCTTTAATCCTAATACCTAGGAGACCAAGGCAGGCTGATTTCTGTGAGTTTGAGGCCAGTGTAGTCTATATAGTAAGTTCTAGGCAAGCCAAGAGTCTCACATATAATTAGACCCTGACTAAAAAAAAAAAAAAAATCTTGCTGGAATTAAACCTTGGTCTTCATACAAGCAATTCTGCATGTGCTTACGATTTAAAATATGTATCCTAATTAGTGTAGAACTTTTTAAGGAAATAAATCCTGGCTGCGTGGTTTTAAGTGTTATTCTCCAACTGTATTCCCGTTTGCAGATTTGTTTCATTTTGATTTTATTTAATTGACTGGCTGAGACGGGGTTTCCCTGTGTGGCCCTGAGCTAGAACTTACTAGATAGAACAGGGTAACCTTAAATGCACAGCTACCTGCCTGCTTCTGTCTCCCAAGTGCCATCTGCCGATTTTTACCATTAGAGCTTTACAAAGGAATTTAACATTTTATTTTCCTGGTAAGGCTAAGCTTAAGCCAAAAGAGCAAGAGAAGGCTCCATGGGGTAAAGTGCTTGCATAAGAAACAGAGCTCAACCCCACAGCGTGCACTTAAAACCCACTGTGTCGGCCTTGAGAAGCAGGGATGACAGATCCCAGCAGCTTGCTGACTAGCCAGGCCAGCCAAATTGGCAAGCTCTGAGATCTATGAGAGACCCTGTCTCAGAACCAAAGTGTGTGTGTTTCCGCAGGGTGATAGAGGAAAACATGTGTTGTCAACTTCTGGTCTCCACATGTGTGCATGCACAGACTCACACTCACATGCATACACGCACACACAAAGACGAGTACATAGGAAGATAAAGACCACAGCCCAAGAAAGACCACTGAAGTCACTTGCCTCCAGCAGTTCAAGAGTTTTTTACTAAGTGATTCTGTGAATCTAAAGAGGTTTGAAGCATTTAACTAGTTTTTAACGTTCGCAAATACACACAGTCATCTGCGAGGCTTTCGTTGCGTATCTGTAACCTGATAAAAATGCCCCATCATTGGCACTCACAACAATTTAATGGTTTCGGTGGATTATATTCCTTAGGGGCGGAAGGCAGCTACAATGCAAGTCTCAAGTTCCCAAAGTTCAGATAGTTTTAGAACATTAAAAATATTTCCCATAGGAAGAATTAATTTCTCTCAGGCAAAAAAAAGGAGAATTTCTTCAATTAGTCCCATGTTTTGGACAGAAACAGCAAAAATTCTTAGTCCCATAGGTGACTTTTGCAGAAAACCTTAAACCAGCACTTTCCCAAGAGGCTCTATTCAGGTCTTGCTAGAAGTGTGTGAACAGGAATATATGTAGGCAATTTACATATTCATCGCACACAGTTTACACAGACTGACAACGGCCAGACAGTCTATTCCCACACTCTTTTCAAGTTCACAATTTATTGCTGCTACCTATGAGTTGGTTGGTTTGAAAGTTGGTCTATCTCTGTCACTTCTTCTTCTGATGCCGTTACTGCTCTGGGTCCCCCGAGGGACAGGCACAATGCTTCAGTTCACAGAATCACACACAGGACTATGGGATATGAGTGTGGAAAGGGTTCTGTTCTCCACCCCTCTGACAGGCAGAATTAGGCAGATACGGACAAAGTTATCGAAAAGATTTCCGCATCCCTTCAAAAGTGGTCGGGAGATGTCAACCTAATGCAATACAATGCATAGAACCCTTCCCCCCTGAGAGCTGGCATAGGGCATGGGCTGTGGAGTTAATAATTGGATATTGGCCCAGTTCTGCTCACTAATTAAAATCATGCAAGTGATTGAGACCTTCCGAGGACTTCGATTCTCATCTGTGAAGTGGGAGTCAAACACCTTTCCACACGGGTATGAAAGAGAGCCGAGGGGCCTCCATGCATTCATAAGCGCCCAGACACAGGTGATCTTTGTTTCAGAAGACTGTCCTTTGCTGTGTGCCTTTGGGATCCAATAGCATCCAAAGAAATCCCGTAGGTAACTGCTCCTGAGTAAGTTTAATATTATCATTCTCATGCTCCATGTCAGCATAAAAACTAAGGAAATCCACAGTGTGGGATTCATATTTATCTGCACAAAAATTAGCTAAAATTATTAATTCGATAGTCAAATTGCCAACTTCCCATACAGCTCTTCTACTTACGTCATCACGCCCTTCTGTAGCACCTCAAACAGGGCCCATGGTTATCACCCTTTCTCTACGTACTCAGCAAAACAACTACAAGGAGCCAGAAATGGTGACTCACGCCTTCAGTCCCACACTTAGGAAGCAAACGCAGGTGGATCTGTGAGTTTGAAGCCAGCCTGGTCTACATAGTGAGTTCCAGCCAGCCATGACTACATAGTAGACCCTGACCCAGACAACTTTTTAAATAAATAAATAAATATAACCACATTGTTGAGTGAGGTTTTCTGTCCCACCCGGTCCTGCAGCCATTAAGTCCCAAAGAATCACACAGAGGTCTACCTAAGTTCTGCCCTATCAGCAGGCCAAGGCAGTTTCTTTATTCATGAATGGTAATCACAGCACACAGAGGGGACTCCCACATCACCACACAAGGGGGAAGGGGAGATGGCTGGGTAGGTAAACTGCTTACCATGCCAGCCTGATGACCAGAGTTCAGAGTCCCAGAATCCAAGTTCATGCCTGGGTGGGCCCAGAGCCTGGCTGTAACTCCAGAACTCAGAAAGTGAAGAAAGGAACCCTGAAGCAAGCTGCCTAGACAGACTTGCTCGGAATACCTTGTCTCAGTCAGAAAGGTAGTGAGCAATCAAATGACCCTATCCTATAGCAATACTGACGAATATCTTTCATATCACCATAGAACCTTCATCTGGTGATGGATGGAGACAGAGACAGAGACCCACACTGGAGCACTGGACTGAGCTCCCAAGGTCCCAATGAGGAGCAGATGGAGGGAGAACACGAGCAAGGATGTCAGGACCACGAGGGGTGCACCCACCCACTGA
>NW_026067912.1:1542184-1680371 GCF_014885135.2 Alexandromys fortis | reverse complement strand
GGGGGGAGGGGGAGGGAAATGGGAGACTGGGAGGAGGTGGAAACTTTTTTTTTCTTATTCTCAATTAAAAAAAAAAAAGGGAATCCCACATGCTAGCTTTGACGGGCACATGTCTGTGCATGGGAGGGTACACGCGCACATTCACTTACACAGATGGAAGCTAACATACATGCAAGCATGCGTACACACATACACACCACACATGCATATGCACACAAAAATAAAAACAAAAGAAAGAACCACACGGATGTAAGCTGTTTCTGGGATAAAAGTATAATTCAACACCCCCCACCACCACTGTCAGCTCTTCCCCCCCACCCCCCATCGGCTCTTCCCCCACTGTCAGCTCTTCTCCCCCCCCCAGCCCCGTCAGTTCTTCCATGTATTAAAAAGGGGAAGGGGTGGCTCAAGAACCAAAACTCAGCTGTAGAAGGAGAGAGAACACTAAAGCCCAGCCCTTGGCTGCTTTTAATTTGAGGCATTTCAGCTTGGTTATTTCTCAGAGTCACTGAGGGCTAATGGTGCAATGTGACCGTGCCTAGATGAATTTCCCATGACGAGCGACATTGGCTCATCACTTGTGGTCCTGCTGGGGTGCCAGTGTTTTTCTTTCTCCCAAGCTTGGGGGTGGGGGGAGCGGGGTGGGAGGGGAACAGCACGGAGTGCTTACACTTCGTGGGACATTTGTTTCCAATTTTGCAAACACTGCAAATGTGGTTATTTTTGTAGCCCTGTTCGGAGAGTGCCTGGCATTTGGGTTTTCTGGTTGGAGTTAATTATAAATCATTAGGGTTCTGGTGCCCACAACAAAGTCCCTGGACCTTGAAGCTCAATTGTTGGTGATTGCCAGAGTTCTACCCAAAGCCCCCCGCCTCTGGCTAAATCGTTCCAATTCTCATTATGGAGGAGGGGGGAGGGGCGTTATTTTAAGATGTTTTCATTGGCTTTTAAACGTAGAGCTTGAGTCCCAAGTTCTCCTTTTTTTCCCAGAGCAAGATAAACTTTGGGGACTGTAAATCACGGGACTTGCGTGTCATTTGAAAGGATCCATGTTTTAAAACCGGTCCAGTCACCTCTCCGATGGCTTAGGGAAGTCAAGAGACTTGCCTCTGCATGGCAAAAGGGGCCCTTTCAGTAGCACTGGGTCTATGCCCAGATCTGTTGCTTCAGAATGATAAATCGCGTCTGCTTTCACCCACATGCACGCAGCCACCCCCCTTTTATAGACATAGCCCTGTGACAGGACCAGTACCTTCAGGGCCGGTCGAGCGAAACTTAGCAGGCCCAAGATGACAAACTCTTCTCCACCTACAACCAGTCCCATGTCCTGCCGACAGTTAGAGACCCACAGCCTTGCACGCCCCTAGCCTCCAGTTACAATGGCTTGTCTATGCATCCCCAGGACAGCAGCCACTGTCCCAAGTTTCTGCCATTAAAATGCCTCTGCTGCTACAGAACTCGGTCTCCAGCCAAAGAGTACATGATCGATCTCATTTTCAAAATAAAGACCTTCGTTCACACATTGATTGGACTCCAAGCCAGAGCTCAGCTCCCTATGGTTCCCAGCTCTGTTCATTACTTTTTGCAGATGCCATCTAGAAATAATAACAATAATAGGTTTAAACACGTGACCTTCATTCTTTACTAATGAAGATCTCTCTTATTCCCTCTTTCCCACTTCCAAATCTGGAATCACAAAGTTTTACTGTTATTCAAAGAAAATTCAGCTCGATGAAAAGTGAAATCAAGCCGGACCATGGTGGCACACACCTTTAATCCCAGCACTCGGGAGGCAGAGGCAGGTGGATCTCTGTGAGTTCGAGGAACATCATCATCTTGTAAGTCTACAAGAGCTAGTTTCAAGACAGGCTCCAAAGCTACACAGAGGAAACCCTGTCTTGAAAAACAAAAACAAAAAGGGAAATCATGTCTATTAATATCTTCATTTTATTTCTAATTTGTGAAAACAGACTTTTTAAAGTCAAGGTTGCAATTTTAACACTAAAGAGATGAAGGGAGGTAGAAAGGGATGAGACGATTCTTGGTGCCAGAGAAACAGTTGAAAGCAGACTCATGCTGACCCCCTGTCAAATGGTACTCATCTTGGGTTCCAACTGTTCCTTGAGGAGGTCTTCTCCAACCTGGTCCCGTGCCCCTCCCTTTGGTGATACTGGTAGTATCTACACCACACTTTCATCATCCTCCTTCCATCATGGGCTCTGTTTGCTGAGGTCAGGATCATATCTGTCTTGTTGACTCCGTGTTGCCAACCCCTAGTGTGGCGGAAAGTCAATAAACCTCTCCAGATTGTCCCCGAGGTTCCTATGTAAGGGCGCCTGATCATAGGCGAACTGTGTGATGCGGTTGAGTGAGGGGGTGTGCGCACTTGTTTCTGCCGGGTTGTCCTTGACCACTGACCTGCTTCTAGGGGTGGCAGATGGAGCTGTGTCTCCAGGCAGCGTCAGCTGGGAAAACTTCAGGTGAGAGGGTCCCATCAACTTTCATTAAAGCAAATTTGCTAATGCTTCCTCCCTCTAACCTCCTTACTGTCAGGACCCATTTATGAAACAGAAGGCTTAAGACTATAAAAGATTAATCAGGTTTTCTCTTTTCTTGAGAGGGTGAAAATGCAGCTTCCTTCCAGGGCTGCTGCAAGATGCTATCGCTCCCTGTTCTGGGAAAGACGTGCCTCTTCCACTTAATGAGTGAACCTTTTCTCTGGGTTCTGTCTTCTTGGAGCCTCTCATAGCAACAGGCAGCAGCCTCTGGAAGGAGAGTGGCTGATCTGCAGCTCCCAAACACGGCGGAGGAAGAAGGAAGAGAGACCGGTAGAATCTGCGAGTCTAAGGACAGACACGGCAGGGTAGCGCGGCAGCTCTCTCCTACAGTCAAGGAAAGGGGAAGGGTTGTTGTATTGTAAAGATTATTGATTCTTCAGAGGAAAGCAAGAAAATGTGAAGCAGGATTCAGAAAAGGTAACGGAGGAAGCAACTCGGTAGCTAGGCATGGTAGTAGTGATATTCGTGAAGATTCGGGGAATGGAACAGAGGACTCAGAACTAAACCCTAGCAGGCCTCTGATTCCTCATGGACGTACCAACGGCATATGTCGGAGAAACAACAGCATCTTCAAATGGTGCTGGGAAAACGAACATCCACATGTAGAAGAATGAAACTCAATGTCTTACAATGTACAAAAATCAATTTTAAACGTGAACAAATACCTTAACATAATGGCATTAATCTTTGCAAGTAGAGGAAGATGGGGGGGGACATTTCAAGTTATGAGCATGGGGAAGGGCCTTCTGAGGATCCCAGTAGCCCAGGAAATATTGGGCCCCAGCAAATAGGAGAGCATCAAATACAAAGATTCCACGCAAAAAAGGAAACAGTCAAGGACATAAGCTACCGAGTGGGAGGCAATCTTCCCAGCCAATCACCCAGCAGAGGGTTAATACCTGGACTATATAATGAATTTGAAATTCCTTACAGCCCCAGAGTCCATAGAGCTGGACATGCTGGCACACACTTGTAATGCCAGTAACACAGAGGTGTATGGTCCCTAGCTTGTCACCCAGCCTAGCCTACTTGGAGAGCCCTCCCACCTCCCAGTCAGAAACCTTGCCTAAAGAAATATGGCGACAGCTCTTAAGAAACACCTAAAGTTGATGGTTGACCCTCTGCCTCCGCATCACTTGGATACATGCATGTGTACATGCACACGCATGCGCATACACACATGCATGCACACACCTTTCTTCTTAAATACAGTCATCCTATATCCCTTTCTTTACATTTTAACATTTTAATTCTAATTCAAACTGGTCACTGGCAACAGTTTGTTTCTCAAATCCCTGTCTCCAAGCGAAGAGTCTGACCTGGCCTGCTCATTTAAATTGAAACAAATTCCAATAACAAATCATGGGTTATTGATAAGTCCATAAACTTCTTAACAATACAGTGATCAGAGTGGAGAGAATGGATGGCCGGGTGAGTTTTAAGGCACTGTACAGCAACACACGTGCTCAGGGAAGATAAAGGCAACGTTTCCTAACTCCGGCATTTAGGAGGTAAGAGCAGGTGAAAATGTTAATGCCCCTCGTTGGTTCCCACAAGGGTTATTAACTGTGTTAAGGATGCAGAAGAAAAGTCTCCTTTGGTCCTGGGCAGATTGACCACTTCCCTGTACAATACTGCTGGTCAAGACTCTGCCTGCAGCTTCTGTTCCTGTAGGTACATACCCAACCTTCCCTTCAAGATGAGGCACGGATGTGTGAGAGTTGGTGACACTAAGGGACACTCTTCAATCAAGGCCAAATGGGAACTCTGGGATGCTCCAGAGGCTTTAGCCCAAGGGTATGACCACTCTGGGATACTGCTGCCCTCTTTCTGTGAGGGCTGAGCCTGTTGTGAGGGAGGCAGCCGCTCAGGACCACACACACATGCCTTCTCCCCTTCCTGCCTTCCTTCCTTCCTTCCTTCTACCGTCTGACAGACTCACAAGTCCTAGTTCAGACCATGCTTCCTTGAAACGCACCCTAGAAACAAATCTTCCAACTTCACCAGTACAAACCATGGCACTTTCCAGACCCTGTCCTTCTCTGACACGGTTGTGTCGCTCCTGTTCTGTGAAACGATCCCCTCCAGACACTTCCAGACAGCAAGGCAATGGCAGAATCAGCAAACCCACCCTTTGCTGCTATAAAGGGCATTCGAAGCCTGGACACCATAAGACAAGTAGGTCTTTAGCTTCCAAATCTTTTAAACTTGGGGAGAAAGTTTCATTTCAACAACAGAAGCAGCCGCTGAAAGCAATCGGGACATGGACCAGCCTCTCAGGAAAGGGCAGTCGACCACCGAAGTGAGACACAGCAGAAGGTCCTCAGGCGGTAGGGACCATGTCTGTGCTTAAGGTCTCAACAGCAACACCGTGAAGAAGGACGTCGACTCTTCCATGTTAATAGAGAAAGACAATGTCACTAAACTAAAAGTTAGTCGTAATATTTTTTTCAACATTTCTTACGGGAAACTAGATGAGTAGTAAACCTAGGATTTTATGTTATGAAGAGTTTTGCGTTAAAATAATCAAAGTGATCAGAGTAAATTCGCCCTGACAGATATGAAAATATAAAGTTACGTTAATTAAAGCAGCATAATACTGGGCCATAAATACACATGCCAGTGGACTTTAAAATTGTATTGAAATTTAATCTATGATAAAGAGGTATTATTCCTGAAATGTCATGCACACAATGGGGAGCCATTTGGAGGGGAAAAATCAAATCCACTTCTCTAACCATAAAGTGAAATAAATCACAGATGGGACAAATATTTAGATGTGAACTATGAAAACCACAGAATCCGCTAGGAAACAATGGAGAAAATTCTTGTCCAATCTTAGAATTGGGGAAGGCCTCCTAACCATGGTGTTTAAGTCAGATGTCAATGAAGAAAAAACTTTTGTCCTGTTTGAGCATGGGCTAGCAAGGAACTTGCCATCCTCCTGTCTCTGTTTCCAAAGCTCTAAGATTATTATGAGTGTGCACCAACATATCTATGTATAAGAAACCACTCTCAAGTTTGAATACACACACACACACACACACACACACACACACCCACACACACACACACTCGAATGGCTTTCACAGAAAACCCAAAAGAATACATGATGGATAAAACAGGAGTCTATTTTCTAGTACATAAAGAGATCTTAAGGATTATACAAAATCAACAACTTTATGGATACAAGCAGATGGTCCAAAATAGCAAGTTTAAAGGGTCTTAAAAAGTTCAGCTGGGTGTGGTGGCTGGCATTTAATCCCAGCACCAGAGAGGCAAAGACAGGCAGATCTCTGAGTTCTAGATCTGCAGTCTGGTATACAAAGCAAGGCCAGGACACCTAGAAAAATCCTGACTCAAGGGGCTGGAGAGATGGCTCAGAGGTTAAGAGCATTGCCTGCTCTTCCAAAGGTCCTGAGTTCAATTCCCAGCAACCACATGGTGGCTCACAACCATCTGTAATGGGGTCTGGTGCCCTCTTCTGGCCTTCAGGCATACACACAGACAGCATATTGTATACATAATAAATAAATATTTAAAAAAAAAATCCTGACTCAAAAGACCAAACCAAACAAATTATTACCAGTTTCATTTATAAGAAATACACGATCTTAATACAAGTGCGGTTAAAGTTATAATGAACTACCGTGTTTCACCCATTAAACTGTGCACATCTAAAAGCTGCATTTGTTTCTTTGTCTGAGACAAAGCGTCACTCTGCCGATCTGCCTTCCAGCTCTGAATCCTCCTGCCTCAGCTTCAAGAGTTCTGAGGTTACCGGTGTCAGCTACCATGTTCTGCTCCACATGCACCAGCTTGATATTCTCTGTTGGAGAAGATGCTGGGGGGCAGATAATCTCACACATCACTAGCATAAATCCAAGGGGCAATATTAACTGAAGTTCTATGTGCACGTACCCCTTGATTCAGCCAATTTGCGTCTGTGGGCAGTTCAGAGCCCTTTGTGTTACAAAAGTCAGTAAACCTTTCCTACAAAGGTCCAAGTAATAAATGTAGTCTCCGTCTCAACAATTCTGCTGTTATGGTGGTGTGACGTTAGCCTCAGATAACAAATGTACATATGAGTATGTCTGTGTTCTAATAAAGCTTTATTTACAATACAGGCCATAGATGGATTTGGCCATTGGTCATAGTTCATCGACTCTGCTGTAGGATGCAATGGGTACAGGAAGGCTAGTCAGTCCCTCACTTTGACTACAGGCTGTCACTAACTCCATTACTTCCCCATAGTAATTTGGAAGCAAGCACTGACTTGGGAGCTGCAGGTTGCATTTTGAAGCCCTCTTTGATGCTGGTGAGCCATTTGACTAACCTCTTCCTGGTGTGTAACACAAGCTGTGTGTCCAACTTCTCACTCGTGTTCTGAAGAACTCTTTTTTGCTGCAATTCTGTTCTGCCATTCTCACCGGTTAACGACTGGTTGTGATGAAGTTAGAGTCACACGCACGGTACGTACGATGGCAGAGCTGCCGTCAACCCGAATGACCTGAGTGGGACCGAGTGGCCAGGTCCTACACATACTAAACAGTATTTCAAACCGGACCAGAGGGAAGAGTTGTTTTTGCTTAATAACCTCCCGAGAAGTTAGCGCTCCTGATAGAATGCGTAAGCGATTTTCTGTGAACTTTATTGGGACTAAGGTTTGCTCTGGGAAGCCAATTACCCACATGTCCAATTACCCATGCACACAACTGCCAACTGTCAGTCAAGGGTCTACTGACCCTTAACCAGACTTTCCTGCCTGCATCTGACAATGACCGCCTAACCACACTCTCCCCACCCCGGAAAAGGTGGCCGCCAAATGTGAATTTGGGAAGTTGCTGTGCCAGGCCAGTTTTGCTTCTACTTACAATCCTGACTGAACTTTGGTACACACTCACAGCCCATTTGTTGCCAAGTTTCCTCCATCCCTTGAAACACTTGCCTGGTACGGTAGCTCAATCAGAAACAAATTCACTTTGCTTTGTGTCAATGAATTTTGCTATTTATGGCCACAGCTAACTCTACTACGCTAGATTCATGCTTTAGAAACTCTTTGAATCTACAAACTGCTCACTAGGTGCTGGACTACACTAAACACTTTCCATATTTTAGCTGTCAGCAAATGCTATTTGTCCCCAACAGTTAAGATCCTGTAACCGGGACTGTTACCTAAGCAGTAAGTGGCCCCACTTATAAGAGTGGTCTTAACAGCAATCACAATATCAGCTTGTACTTCCAGAATGCTCACAGTGTGCCAAGCACCAGAGGGAAACTCTTTAAACATTATTTGTAACCTCAGAAAGATTCTCTTAAAAAAAAATCCAAGTTTAACCACTAGCGGTAAATTAATCTCCGATAGGTTAATACACTCCATTTAAAAAGAAAAGAAAAGCAAATGCTTTCCTAAGACAAATTTCTAATAATAAAGCTCAACCCAATTCCCTTGCTTAGGGACATATCGAGAAAATGAAGCTACTCTTAAAGGGGACATGATTCCCCGGGGGCACATCAGCACCGTTGGATCAGAACTGGTGGGAGGATTTTATGCACACTTCCCAACGAGGGATATTATTCTTAAAGACTGAGAATCACACACACACACACACACACACACACACACACACACACACACACACACACTGGTTAGAGCCCTATCAGGGGTCCTTCAGGAGACAAAGCTGTGGATGTTCACTTCAAGATGTAATGTTCCTCTCTTTGAACAAAGAAATCATCTCACTTCGCCCCCAAAGACTTGGCTCGGTTTTAAACTAACCTCAAATTATAGACAAGGGAGGGAGAATTAGATTTGGATTTAAGGAACAGAACAGACTGAATTTGAAATGTTTTTATAATCTTTCTCTAAGGGGGTTTGAAGGTCTAATAAATGCCTATTGGGCCTCAGGGTGGCTGGGATAGAAATTTTTGCTAAATTTTTTGTTTGTATAATTTTGTCTTGACTTGATTCTATAGTCTAGGCTAACATGGAACTTACTATGTATCTCGAGCTAACCACAAACTCCTCCTGGTTCAACCCCCTGAATATTAAGGTTGCAACCAGGAATTACAGGGGTTCACTGCCATGCCTGAATTCCTTTGCTTTTCATAGTGAGTTAAGTGGGATTGTTTTTGTCTTGTGGGACTTCCTAAGCAGGGACAGAGAAGAGACTCAAACAGGACATCTGTACGGCTGTGCATCATAAAATCAGTGAATTGGCACTGGAGACTTCTAGAGGCAGGAATTTAGGGATTAGAGCCTCTGGGTTCCTTGCTACTAGAAGGAAGAATCAACCCCTTAACACTGCGTTGTCTAAGAGTCTGCAGAATGCTTCAAAATCAGAGCCTCAATAGCCTCACCTGTTAAATGGAATCGATACAAGTTCCCCCAAAGACCACGTGAGAGTAAATGTGGAGTGATTAAAGACATACACTCTGAAGACATGCAGCCTGAATTTTAATCATTATTTATTCCCTAAAATATAAGCCTTGATTGAATAATTTAATGTGGTTTTGAATACACTCAGGTATTTTTCTCTTCTCTATGTGGATATAATGAGAATATTTAATATGAGATTTATTAAATGACTGGAATTCTGTGTTGAACCTAACATGACATAACTGGCATTATACCGGCATTTGCCAATTACCATTTACTAAGTTCTATTTAGCCAGAGCATCCTCAACCATGTCACACTATAAGGCAGGGTTGACAACATTCCTTTGGAGTCCCTGAAACTGCCTTCTTGGAAGAGAGCTCTCTATAAAAGAAGAATCAAAGTCCTGTGGGTATGTATATGAGTGCATGAAGCTGGAGTTGGTCTTATAGCAGAATTGGTGTATAAGCTTATACACCAGGGTGTAGCAGAACAAATGGACAGAGACATGCTCAAATCTGCAGTCTTGGTACCCAGAGCTCTGACCATCCCTAACTCCGCCTAGCACTGAAGGAGTGGAATGTGGTCCCTAGAGGACCACCCAGGGAATTTGCAGGCATGGAAACAGCTCCTCTCTGGCACAGACTCCGATGAAGTAGACTGTTGACAGCTTCACCAGCGACACCCTCTGGCAGCAAGAAGGAAAAGGCAGATGCAAAAAAAAAATTATGAGAAGGAAGGAAGGAAGGAAGGAAGGAAGGAAGGAAGGAAGGAAGGAAGGAAGGAAGGAATGAATGAATGAAAGAAAGAAAGAAAGAAAGAAAGAAAGAAAGAAAGAAAGAAAGAAAGAAAGAAAGAAAGAAAGATTTAACCCAGGTTTCAGGCCTCTCATTTGAGACCTGGAAAATGCCTCTGGATTCACACATAACTCTCAGGCCAGGAACCTCAAGAGAAAAGTATTTTCAGTCCCAATTGGTGAAGAACGAGTTAAGGAAACGTCGGAAAAATAAACCTTCCATCTATCTACTGATCTGTTTATTTCACAAATAATTATCAGTATTTATCATATGAAAGACATGATTCAAACTGTGAAAGAAATCATAGAAAGAGAGCAGTCCCAAAGGGTGTAACTGACTGTAATTATACTGTGTGGTTGTGGCATTGCCCGTTCAAGCCACTAGACAGAACTAAACTGCAGCACCAAGCGTGTGTTTTCAGTTCTCATTCATCTACTTATCTTGGCACACACTTGACCCTGACCCTGACATGGGCATTTATATATGAGGTTGGCTACACACGGCCAAATGCTGGTCTCCCTGGCCTAACCAACCACTGAAGTTCTCCCCAAGGAGAATGATCACCGGGGTTCGGATGCTGCAAATGGAGCGGTCCCACTGGCACTCAACCAGCCTTGTAGACGGGCACATCACATCGCTGCCCTTCATCACCACCTTTCAAGTGTAACAGAATCAGAGAAGGCAGAGAAACCCAAAGAGGGAGAGACTCTAATGGATGGCTTCCAGAAATAACGAGACTGTGATAAAGGGGTGCAGGTTAAGGAGCCTGCTGAGACGTTGCAAAGGGATGTGGAGAAACACCAAACCAGTTTTTCTTTTTCAGAGTCACTGAGGGAGAGACTAGGTGACCATGTGATGATCAGTAGCAAGCCAAATGGCATCTCATATTAAGACTGCACAATTTAGGGCCTGGAGAGATGGTTCCGGGATTGGAACACTGACTGCTCTTCCAGAAGACCCCTCACAGCAGCTCACAACCATCTGTAAAACTCCAGTTCCAGGGGAACCCAACGCCCTCTTCTGGTCTCCACAGGCAATGCATGCATATGGTGCACAGACATGCATGCAGACAAAACGCCCATATACATAGAAATAAAATGAACTTTTAAAAAAAATATGACTATGCACTTTAAACATTCTTGTCTTTTTTTTAACAAACACTTGAACCAATAAAAAGAGGTTCACAGTTCACAGCAGGCCAGGTAGTTAACAAAATGCAGACAGTCTTTAATCAACAGAGGAACCCAACAGCACTCAGTGAGTTTCCAACTGAGCGAAAACTACACTAGAAGCTTGGTGCTCTTTTGTTTCTTTTTGGAACAGTGTCTGACCTCCAACTCACAATCCTCCTGCCTCAGCCTACCTAACACTAGTAGTACAGACATCTGCATCATGCACAGCTAATTCCAAAGCTCTGGTTGGGAGAATATGTCCTAGGGATATAAGAGGGTGATACAGGGACAATCCCAGGGTTTGGTTTAGCCAGATGGCGTGAGAAAGACACATGTTCGCCTAAATAATAGAGCAGTCTCCAGGGCTATCTGAAGACAGGGAGGTTGTGACTGGGAGAGGACAGTGTAGGCATGGGAGTTCTGTTAACTGGCTACTGCATGGTATGTGCTGTAGATAATCTCCATTTTCTCATGAAACCAATGTAGTCTTTTTTTTTTTTTCAGTGCATTTGTCTTCATGTTCACAGGCCTCGGGGAATAGTGTAAGCACCAGCCCCTCATGCGAGGTCTGCTGCATCTGGGTTCTAATTATTCAATGTTTGAAGAGATCCTCTTTGATACTGCGCGCTAGTTGATGTAGAGGTCAGTGGTTTGGGTGTTGTTGTTTTTCTTTTTTTTTTTAATGTAGTAAAAAGGTTTTGATGTACAAGGGTTTTGTGGAACTTTCAATAATAATAAATTACCATTCTCTATTCAAACATCAGGCCCGGCCTGCTGTAAATGAAGATGCCTAATCATCAAAGCCATAGGAACGTGTAGACCTAGGTTCCTATTTACAATGGGGACCAGGGACATGACTCTGCTCTGGCAAGTCTAGAGAGCTCCACCATCGCTCCCACCATTGACAAGACTTAGAGAACCTGACTGAGACACACATGCAGACCACAGAACCTGGCATCCACATGTGAACACAAGATTTACTGGAATTGGCTTCCCAACAGGACGCTCCATGGTCCCCGGCCCTCCATCAGGCAACAGAGGTATCATTGGGTGGCACTACTGTCTATATTTTAAATTCTGGGCCATCAGGCCAAGTGAAGTTTCAGACTCAGGAGTAAAACCAGGAAAGTACTCTCAAAGAATTCCTGGAGGACCCCTCCCACCAGGGAGTCCTGCTAAAACAGTTCAACCACAGGCTATTCAAGGTAAGTGGATACAGTTTCATGGAAAAGAACCCAACTCATAAAGACACAGTCTCCCAGATTCAAACAGCATGCACATCCTCTTTACTTTATAATTTCTACCTGATCTCTGCTCTTGGTCCAAGATGGATAACCAGCAATCACTACTCATTATGTCCGAGGGCTAATGGGTAAAGGCACACAATATGGTTTTGTGGCTTTTCCTTTCCACAAACATGCTTATGGCTTGGTCAGTCAATTATCCCCCTGACTCCTATATCCATTTACAGTAATTCCTATTTTAAAATGTTCCACCTCTTGCACTAATGGGCGCTCCGGTGATCATCTCAAGGCCCCTCGCTACTATGTTTAGCTACTCTCTGTTAGACCTCCTCTTTCAGTGCCATAGGGGGGAAAAATGGCTCTTTGAGGAATTATAATTGATGTCATTTTGTCTAAACAAAAATCAACATGGGTAACAGGCAGCAAATGAAGGCTGGAACAATGGCTACTGTTGCCTTTGTCTGGCAGGACACATGTGTCGCACACAATGGGATTTTGTTCAGCAGCAGGCCTGTCTTAATTATAGTTTTCACTATTAATATCTTCCTCACTGATTTAAATAGCATCTTCCATGCTGCTGTCCTCGACTAGAAACAAGCCACGGCCATCTCGAAGTGTATTGTAACAAATGATTCCATCACCACACGGATTCTATGCGCCACCTTCCCTCAGTGGTATAATCCCAGTTCTCATGAGAAAGAGGACTCACAAGGATGAAGGATGAGCCCAAAATATAAATTATATATAAGATGGGAGGGGAAAGAAAAGGAAATTACACTAGAGTTTAATGCATGGGATACGGCTAATGGTGGGAGCTCTCTCCATCAGTCCTGACCTCCAAAACTTAAGAGCTGAGTGGGAAGGATGGAAGATAAGAGGAATTCAAGGCAGAGTTCTCTCCTTGCTACTCAAAAGTGTAGCCCACAGACAAAAGCAATGCTGTGCCTGCGAGTTTGTTAGACCCTGGAATCTCAGACTGCATTCTGATCCACTGAGTCAAAGCCAGTATCTGCTAGAAAGGAAATGCAGGTCAATAAAGGGAGCTGGAATGAGATTACCCTTCAGAAGAACTTTGCTAGGACAAAGAGTCTTGTGCCCACGGGAGCCATGGTCAGCTTTAAAGATGGAGGGCATTGGAAGAGTGAGTGTGTCATACATACCTCGAGCAGCATGATGGAACTTGGAAGGCAGAGGGAGAAAGCATTCCCTTCATATCCCAAAAACAAAGGTGGGAGTTTCTGACTCATAAGTTTCCAGATGGGTGGCCAAGCTTCAAACGACATGATTCCTGACTTCGCAGCAGTGGGCACTAGGTAGGATCATACCTTGAAGCTGCCTTTGTCCTGGGCTGTGGAGTGGAGAGACTGAGCTTGCTTTTCCTGTCCTGGAGGTTGAATGCTCTAACAAGACATATCAAGGCCTGGCAGTTCTTTATTCTAAATGGCATATGCTTCAGGCAGGGGTGGTGTGACTTTTGAGAGACAGAGAAGGGGGAACAGCTAGAGGGTCTGTGATCAAACAGCATCTTCATTAATATTCAGGTAATATGCATACACATCTAAGTCTTAGCAGCCCCCAACCAGCCTGTTGGAGTGGGAAGGAACAGAATTCTAATGACAGAGACCTGTTCTGAGAGCTTGGCTACCCTCACAGAGAACACTAAGAAAGAAAGGTTGTTCTAAGCGTTCACCAGGGCCAAGGATGATAATCATACCTCTGACAGTTCTTCAGCAGATTGGAAAGAAACTGATGAGTTCAAGGCCGGACCAAGCTACACAGAGGAATCAGAGAAACACAAAGGACTACAGAGTTTCTCCTGCATATGTATATAAGTGCACATGTTCTTGTATATGTACACGTAAGCACAGGAGTGTCCATGCAAGTGTGTAGGCACACACCTGGAAACCAGAGGCTTCCTCTACTACACTGACCTTTATGGGGGGAGGTGTTTGCTTCTTGTTTTTCATATTTCTTTGCTTTTTAAAAAAAACGTATTTATTTATTTTCTTGTTTTTACATCCTACCCAAAGTTTTCCCTCCCTCCTCTTTCCCCAGTCCCTCCACCTTAAGTTTTGACACAGAGTCTCTCACTGAACTTGGAGCTCATCGATTTACTTGGCTCATCAGCAAGCCCTAGGAATTCTTAGGTTTCTTAGTTAGGTTTCTATCACTGTGAAGAGACACCATGACCATGACAACTCTTATAATTAAAACATCTAATTGAGGTGTCTCATTTACAGTTTCAGAGGTTCACTCTATTATCATTATGGTGGGGAACATGGCAGCATGCAGGCAGACATGGTGCTGGAGGAGTAACTGAGAGTCCTATGTCTTGCAAGCATCAGAAAGTCAACTGACTCACTGGGAATTATTTCGAGCATAGGAAACCTCGAAGCCCACCCCCACAGTGACACATTTCCTCCAACAAGACCACACCCACTCTAACAAAGCCACACCTCCTAATAGTGCTGCTCTCTATGAGATTATGGGGTCAATTACATTCAAACTACCACATCTCCTACCTCCACAACCATGGTTGAAAGCACATGGGCTTCAAACACACGACACCACTCCCAGCTTCTACCTGGTACTAAAGATCCAAACCCAGGTCCTAGGGCTTGCACTGTAAGCCCCTCCCCCAAGGAACCATCTCCCCACCCCCCCCCCGGGAATTCTGAGTCAGTGAGCTAGTCCATGTGTTGACTTTGACAAATGTTTATAGTCACTTTTTACCTGTACTGTGAAGACGCTGTAGCCTACAGTGGAAGTACTTACGAGCAGCTAGACAACATAAAGATTTGTGTTTTATTGGAGGGTTTGTCCTTTCACATAAAATTTTGTATTCTGCTGCTTTTTTTTTCAAATCAATTTTATCGGAGTCAAATTAATATACAATTATATACATATATTTTGATGTGACGTTGCAATAAATTTCAGAAACAATATATCCCGATGTATCTACCACCACAATCAAGACATAAAACAACCCATCATTCCCTCTAGTTGGCTCCCTCTGCCCCCAGTTCCAGGAAAACATGTGTCTGCTTCATTTTTGTCTGGCCTCATTCTATTGCTCTTAAGTCTGGTCTATCACACAGCCATGCTTCCTATAATTTACAAAACTAGTTATGTCACATAATTAGATTTTATCCAATGACCAGCTGCATATAGAACCCCGGGTCCCAAAATATAATATCATTTGGTGATGTCATCGCTGTCTTAGTTAAAGTATTCTCCAAAATGTTCATATGATCACCTAACTGACATGTTTCTCAGAAAGTGTCTCCTTCACTAAGCAGTGTGTGCTTGCACTGAAACTGATGAATATACCCAGAAACATGCCCATATCTGACGTTCAAACATACCAGAAAAGAGGCTGGGGAGATGACTCAGTAACTAAACCGCTTGTTACACAAATGTGAAGACTGGAGGTTGATTCCTCAAATTCTACTTGAATGCTGGTTGGGCAAGGCAGCACACCCGAAATTCCAGCCTTGGAAGGCTGAGACAGGTTATCCCCGGGCATACCACACATACACACACATGAAGACAGGAAACACATTCACAAAACTACAGCCCTTGTGATACATGACACTATCATTAAAAGAGTCAGAAATGGCATGAAGAGAACACACAGGAACCAATACATGCATCTACAGCTGACTTCTCTTTGACAAAGAAGGCAAATACACACATCGCCAAAGGGACAGCTTCTTCAGTGAGTGATTCTGGGAAATCAGAATCCACATGAGTGAATCAAACAAGACTCATATCTCTCGCTACGTATAAATATCCATTTTGTTGTTTTGTTTTTTTTTTTTTTTTTTTTTTGAGATAGGGTTTCTCTGTGCAGCCCTGGCTGTTATGGAACGTACTCCATAGACCAAGCTGGCATGGAACTCAGAGATCCGCCTGCCTCTGTCTCCCAAGTGCTAGGATTAAAGGTGTGTGCCATCACTACCCGGCTATAAATATCCACCTTAAATGTATCACTGACATATAAATCCTAAAACTGTTAGAAGACACCAAAGGAGAACTTTTTCAAGACATTGATTTGGGCAATGATATTTAACAGGTTCCCCAAATGCATCAATAACTAGAGCAAGAGTAAACCAGTGAGATTATTTCAAACTAAGAAGCTTCTGTACAACATAGGAACCAATCAACAGTGACCACCAACTTGAAGACTCAGAAAAAAAGTGCGAACTATTCATCCAACAAGAGATGTTTGAAGAATTTTTTTAAGATAAAAGAAGAAAAAATCCTACTTTTAAAATAGGCAAGTAGCCTATTTTTAAAAATTGTAACACACAAATACACAGAGCTAAGCATGTGAGTTGGCTGATGCCTGTAATCTCAGGAACTAAGGTAAGAAGATTACCTCAAGTTCAAGGCCATCCAGTGATTAGAGAGTAAGACCCTGTCTCAGAATAAAAAGTCAGACAGCAAGTAGTAGGAAACAGTGAGAAGGATGAAGAAAAAAGGTCACATTTGCACACAGTGGGTAGGAAAAGAGTTGATTCAGGACTGGTGAAAAAAAGTGACCTCTTGCCTATCATGCGATCTAGTGATCAAAGTCCAGTGAATGAAATTGGGGTCTTATAGAGACATTCACACTTTGTGTTCATTCACAGATATTTCACATTAGGCAAAATATTAAAAATAACCTACACATTCACCAATAGAGTAATAGATAAAGAAAGTGTGAGCAACATACAGATACGTAATTATTCAATCATAAGGAAAAATTCTGGGCTGGCGAGATGTCTCCATGGGTAAAAGCACTTGACCACAAGATTGACAAATGAAGTTCCCATCCCTGAGATGTACACGGTAGAAGGAGAGAAGTCCACTAGTTGTTCTTCACATAGGCCTGTGGAATACACACACACACACACATTCACTCACTCACGCACATGCACACACATACACATAAATGTAAAAAACTTTTAAAGGAAATTCTGTCACTGTGACATAAACAAGACTTTAAGCCAAAGGAGATCAGACAAATGCTAATATGTGAAATCTTTAAAAAAATCAAAAAAAAAGAAACAAAAAAAGGTCAAACGGTCAAACTCATAAAGGAAAAAAATATATATATATATATATCATATCATGGTGGTTAAAATGTCTAGGGATGCGAGGAGTAGGGAGACACTGAGCGAAATGTACCAGTTTTAAGTTAAGTGTGAATAAGTTCTTGCAGTTGAGCATGGATGGGGTCAGAGGGGTTAAACTGATGATCTCAGAAATCACGACTCCATAAGCATGTGCAGCAAATCATTGCAAACATACCTTGAGTATAAAGCTATTTGTATGTTGAAGAGTTAGGGAGACATATCCGTGGGTCAGAGCACTTGCTGTACAAGTATGAGTACCCGAGTTCAGATCCCAACACCCAGAGTAAACAAACAGGCCTGTCTATGCACACACCTGCAAACCCCAGCACCATAGAGAAGCAAAGAGACACATGGGCACTGTGGTTTTCTGGTCATGAGTCCATCAAAGATGACAAAGCTCAAGTGTAGTGAAAGGTCCGTCCTCAAGACAAGGGCTGCAGAGAGTGACATTTGGCATCCTTGGGTATACATACCCACACGCACTCACACACACGTACACACACACGAAAAACATATTTAACAATTAAACATTTTAAATAAAAATGTTTTAAGAGCCCTTGGACATTCTGACTTTTTCTAAACCATTTCAATAGCACAGCCCTTACATCTAAAATAAATAAAAAGCTCAAAGTTCTGATCGTGTTTTGTCGATTTAGACCATAATTCACTCAAGTTTATTAAAAGGCCACTTTGGAATATGCCCACCAACAACTTGGCAACTTTAATACATTCTCGTTATTAATAATAAAAATCTATGTTTTGCAGAACACATTTTCAAACTGGCTTTTGAAGGGCTCCCTAGAGATCTGCTTCAGACAGCAACTGATGTGTAGAGAACCCAATGTGCACCACATGAAATCAGCATTGGTACAGCCATGGGAGCCCTTTCCAGAAGTTCCTCAGGGACTAACGTTCTGAGAGGGAAGACGTCTCTCTCTTGCGTCTCCTCCAGAGGCCCCTCTCTTTCTGATGTGGGAGCTGGGAGCTGACAAATGAGCCCTGCTGGTCTGTTGTGTTGAAGGAGACGATGTGGGCTATTGCCTATGAAAAGTGCGCTATTGTCGTTTAATAACTGAGGCGGAAATGAACTTCAAAGACATTGGGCTCTCACCAGGCTAATGTTTGATGGAAGACTGAAGGGGTAAGGACAACCGTGGTTATGAAAAGAAAAGAGAAGTCACGCTCGGGGGAGAGGGATTTCTGACTTGTGAATTCCATTGATAAGAACTTTTGCCTACTTAATAAACAGAAAAGCAAGCAAGAACTGCTACAGGCATAGAAACGTTCAAAGTTGGACACACACAAGCATCGCAGACCAGGGCACTGGTGGCTCTTGACTTCTGCACACAATAGTACATACGGCACCATGACCCAGTGCAGACACATGGGTATGTGCACACATACAAATCAGTTTCATATAATCATAACCTTCAGTTGGGCAGTGATTGTGCTCACCTTTAATCCCAGCATGCTGGATGCAGAGGCAGGCAGATCTCTGTGAGTTCAATGCCAGCCTGGTCTACAGAGCCAGTTCCAGGACAGCTAGGGTCGTTACACAGGGAACAAACAAACAAACAAAAAAATAACCTTACCACATGATATACTTCATCTACTCTGATGCAGTAATATCATGAATGCTTTGCTGATATTAACTAGTCAATGAAATTAGAAGGGAAAAACTTTGAATTTGGGCACATAATTGTCACAATGATTCAAGCTTTGGAGTCACGGGAGGCTTAGCCTATAGTCTATCACTCACTGGTATATAACTTAGCAAAGATGCTTTATATTTTATAATTCACAGCTTCACCATCTGCAAAATGAGGGTAATAACTAGAATATATTATAAAATAAACCCTCAGCTGGTAGAGAGCATCACTCCCACCCAGAGCTTTCTGAGTGAGTGGGAATGTGGCTCAGCTGGCAGAGTGTTTGTTTAGCATACCCAAAGTCCTGACTTTATCCTCTGCTTAGACTCAACATGGTGGCACACACCTGCAACCCCTGACCTCAGGAGATGGAGGCAAGAGGATTGGTAATTCAAAATCACCCTCTGCTACAAAGCAAGTTTGAGGTCAGCCTAGACTACATGAGACCCTGACTCAGAAAAGACGGGGACTGCTGGGTGTAACACTGCCTATGATCCCAGCACTCAGCAGACAGGGGCAGGAGGATGGTGAGTTCAATTTGATACATTATGTGGATGACATAATAAATAAATAAATGTGGATGTCAAAATAAATTATGACAATCAGGATGTCCCAGAAATGAGAGCACAGCACATGGAAGGTAAGTATCTTGTCCACAGGTAGCAACCCACTTATAAATAGTATAATCGACCAAATAAATTTTTTCTATAAAAATAATAGTTATACTTTCTTTTCTTTTTAAGATTTAGTTATTTTTATGTGTATGAGTGTTTTATCTGTCTGTATTTAAGTACACTGTGTGCATGCCTGGTACCCACAGAGAAGAGAAGTTGGTATTGGATCCCCTAGAATTGAAGTTATGTTGGTGCTAGGAACTGAACCAGGGTCCTCTGCAAAAGCACCAAGTGCTCTTAATCACTGAGCCATCCCTCTCCAGCCCCATGTTTTCAATTCTTAAAGGTTTATAAAATAATGCTAAAGTCTGGGAGACTAACAGCTCAGTGGTACAGCACTGGCCCAGCATGCGCAAAGCCCTTGATTCAAAACTAGTTTATGTAATACTAATATACACGCATGTTCATAGCTGTACTAGTCCTAAAAGCCAAGAAATAAAAGTATCGTAAATGACCATCAATAAATGACTGTAGGAACAAACGCACACTGGATTATTATTATATATTTGTAGAAAGGGATGAAATACTAACACACGTCCATACCATAGATGAAGCTCCAAGGCACTACACCAAACAGAAGCAAGACAGAAAACACACACTAAGTGAGTTCATTCACAATAATAATAATAATAATGCCCAAGATGAATAAATCCACACTGGCAGAGTGAAGATTGCTGGCTGTCCGTGACTGAGGCCTGGAGATACGGTGAATCTTGGAATCAGGGCCATGTTCTGAAACCAGAGGGCAGAGGACCTAGGAGATACTGTCAGCACATTTAATTCAACTGCCCACTTTCACAGGTTTTGATTTATGTCCTTTGACTTCCAGCTCAGAAAGATTTCTAATATTATCTAGTACACCAGTAATGATATCCTCATCAACCGCTATCATATACATAGAATTTTACGACAAAATAGTTCCTAAAAGATTCATACACTCAGAAAGCATAAGACTCCTTTAAAAAACGTTGTGACTAAAGCCTCTTCAAGAAACAAAACAAAAGCACAGGAAACATCATAAAAGAGGGATAACAACAATGTAAGAGCCAGAGGTCAGCAGGAGCGCTGTAACACACTGTCCCCAGGACACAGCCAAGGCACTCATGAACTCACTGCATCTGTGGCCACCTTCACAAGTCCTGCACATCAGTCAGCATTTCTAAAGGAAACAGGGGATGGGCTCAGGAAGTGCCACTCCTCACTGAGAATTACAGGGAAGTGTCAGCCTGGCATGGGACCACATGCCTTTAATCTTACCACTTAGGAGGCAGAAGCAGGAGGATCTCTGTGAGTTCAATGCCAGGCTGGTTTCATTGCAGGTTCCAAGTCAAGCCATGGTTACCAATTGAGACATCTCTCTATATCTCTCTGTCTCTCTCAGTGACTGTCTATGTCTCTCTGTCTTTGTATGCATGTCTTTCTCTCACACACACACACTGACACACAAACACAGTGGAGCTGTTGGGGACAGAAAACAGAGATCAGAGCAGGAGAGAGTTGTTGGAAAGAAGGATTTCAGGGAGAGAGGAAGGATGAGAGAGAGCTTTTAGATGAAATGCCCACATCTTAGTATATACATGTGTGAAATTGTCAAAGAATTTTTAAAGGGGGTGGGGAATCACAGTGCTGTGCTACCACATATCCATTAAAAATTCTAAAATCGTAAGCAGGAAAAACTGGGATTTTCATACAATTCTGTCTGGTGAACCTTTAAAATGGTAAGACCTCCCAAGAAAAATGTTGGTCATTTCTGATAAATGACCCTTTGACCCTTTGGTGCATGGGAAAAAAAAGAGGATCAGGAGGAGGAAGAGAAGGTGCTGGGAAGAGACACAGAAAAGGCAACAAAGGGAAAGGCAGCACACAAAACAGTGACAAAGAAAGCTCCAGCACTGGCCTCACAGACAGATGGGAGTGGGAGGCACACACACACACACACACACACACACACCACACATACACACATACCACACATACGCGCACACACATACACATACCACACATACACACACACATACACACACCCTCATACACACACATACACACACACTCATACACACACATACTCACATACATACACACATACACACACACTCATACACACACACACATACACACACCACCGCCACCAAGCTTGCACATGAACACATAAGCAACCTACAGGAATCAAGCCACAAAAGCCAAGCCATTACTTCATAGTCATAAAAGGCAAAATTTCTTATGACAAGAAACAGCCTTAACAGGGACAGTGCTCTCACAGAAGCAAGACTTTTTCATCAAGCTGAAGAAGAAGCAGGGAGAGACTGGGTGGGGAGTAAATACTAAAAGCAACATGACATCACATAGTTAAAGACAGATAGTAAATGAGGAAGGATGGCTCGGAAGCTATACATTAAAATAGAAAAGGGATATGACATTTAGTTAAATGACCACCTCAATAGTAGCAACAAAATTTGATCTCATTGACAGAAGCTCAGCATTTATGCCCAGGGAAAGGGCAATTAATATTTCCAGAGTAACTCTACTGGACCTGTATTTGAAAACAGCCATAAACCCATCAGAACCCTATCCAAGACCATACAAAAGTTGGCAGAGGTTTAAGCAAAACATTCTAAGAAAAACTGCCCATGGAAGAGAAAATACAGAAAGGGAAAAAAAACATAATGCAAAGATGAGGGGTTGTGCTTTATAATCTCCTAAGAAGTACATTGTACAGAGTCAAAATAATCCAGAAAAAAATCCAGTAAAACATCTGCAGAACTCATGTGCAGCTCTATGTGGGAAACCCTGCACAGGGAGTGGAGAACCACAGAGTGGGCAAACGGAGAGAAAAGGTGTCTATAAAAAGCGAGTGGCTTTCCTATCCTTAGGATAATTCCCAGGCACCCTAAAAGGGAACTGAAGGTTTTATTTGTTTTTCCACTCTAACAAACTACCACAAACTGAGTGGCAGAAAACCACTCTCGATTATTCTCCCACGGCTGTATATGCTTCACGTCTGGAATCAAGATGTCAGCAGAGGCCACACTCCGAGGCTTTTCCTGCCTTGTCTTATCCCCTGGTCCACTAGGTCATTGGAGGGAATCCTTAAAAAAACTTGACCTTAATTTGTTTGCATTTGCAAAGACCCTATTATCTTATATACACATATGGGAACCGTGCTCCTGGACAATATGTGCATACAGGGGCCGTACAACAACCTCAGATTTCATTCCTTGAGTGCCAGGCATCTGCTCTGATTTGCTATTTGGTTTTTGTTTCCCAAGACAAAATTTCTCAGGTCCCTTATATCCTACTGTCTCTGTCTCATCAATCACATACATATGTCCCACACCCAATATTTTATGTGGGCTCTGGGGACCCAGCTCCCCATCCTAACAGAGCAAGCCTTCACCAGTCAAGCCATCACCACAGCCTTTTTTTTTTTTAGAGAAACAGTGTTTTTCTGTGTAGCCCTGACTATCCTGGAACTCACTCTGTAGACCAGGCTGGCCTCGAACTCACAGAGATCCACCTGCCTCTGCCTTCCCAGTGCTGGGATTAAAGGCACATGCTACCACAGCCCAGCCAGAGATCTAATCTTAAGAAGTTTCTGGACATCAAAGAAAACAATTAACAGAATAAAATGAGAAAAGCCAAAAACTTTGCCAACTATGTACCAGATAAGAGATCAAGATGCAAGATACAAATCTGTGAAGTTGGATAAAGGGAATTTGGATAGTCTGTATATGATACTAGAAAATTTGAAACTATTTTAAAAGTAAACCATACTAAAAGTTAACCTACAGAGAAAGAAGTAGAGGTTAGGGATGAATCAATATTCTTCATTGTTGAATTAGTATTGAGGACATTGTACCAACCTGGGTAGTAAGCTTTCTTGTCAGAATACCTTTGGATTGCCAGCCCACCAATAATGACCTAGAGACTTAAGAAAGCTTGGCCTTAGCTTAGGCTCATCCCACTAGCTCTTATTAGCCCATTTTTTTTAAATCTATGTTAGTCCACGTGGCTCAGTTACCACTAATTAGTGCAGCACATCTGACTTGCTCTGAGTCTGCTGGCTAATTCCCATGCCTAGATCCCTCCTCCCAGCTTCTCTCTCTCTCTGCCTGGAAGTCCCACTTATCCTCCCTGGCCTAGCTATTGGCTATTTAGCTCTTCATTATACCAATCAGAAAGCACCTTAGGCAGAGACATGTCTTTACAGTGTAAGCAAATATTCCACAATAGGCCTACCTAGTTTTCTGTATATATTTTCTATTTTGTTTTAATTTTAATTGTATGTATTGTGTATATGGAGGGTGTGTATGTAAACATGAGTACAGGTGCCCATTGAAGCCAGAGAGGGAGTCGGGTAGCCTAGACTTGAGTTACAAGCAGTTTTGAGTTGCCCTGTGTGGGTATGGGAACCAAGCCTCGGTCCTCTGCAGTAACAGTGTGTACGCTACTGACTTAGCAATCTTTCCAGTCCATTTTATGTATAGTTTTATTGTTGTTTTGGGTTTTCATTTGATGTATATGAGATAGGGTCTCTCTATGTAGCCACAGCTAACCTGGAACACTCTATGTAGACCAAGATGGCCTCACACTCACAGAGAACCTCCAGCTCCTGCCTTCCAAGTGCTAGAATTGAAGAAGTGCACCACCATGCTCGGTCCTTTTTATGCAGTTTTAAAATGAGCTATAAAACACCATGAATTTAGCCAGAACCTGTAAACAACCTAAATGCCCCTCGACCAAAGAATGGATAAGGAAAATGTGGTACATTTACACAATGGAGTACTACATAGCAGAAAAAAATGACATCTTGAAATTTGCAGGCAAATGGATGGAGCTAGAAAACATCATTTTGAATGCGGTAACCCAGACCCAGAAAGACAAATATAATATGCACTCACTTATAAGAGGCTTTTAGACATAAAGCAAAGAAAACCAGCCTACAATTCACAATCCCAGAGAACCTAGACAACAATGAGGACCCTACGAGAGACATACATGGATCTAATCTACATGGGAAATAGAAAAAGACAAGATCTCCTGAGTAAATTGGGAGCTTGGAGACCAAGGGAGAGGGTAGGAGGGTAGGGGAGAGGAGAAGAGGTGAGTGGAGAAAAATATATAGCTCAATAAAAACAATTTTAAAAAAACCATGAATTAAGTTATTTTATAAAATGTGTACATGTGCATGTGGCATGTGTGTATATGATCATGTATGTTGTTACACTATGTGTGTGTGTGTGTGTGTGTGTGTGTGTGTGTGTGTGTACCGCTGTGAGCACTTGTGTAGATAGCAATATGAAAGGATGAAGGGTTGATAGTCTGGGACTCCAACTCAGAGCACAGCACATAGCTAAGCAAGCATTCAACCACTGAGCCACAGCGTCTTACCTGTAGGAAAGGACAGTTGACACTGGGTTCAAAGAGCCCTTCCCCAGCCAGGCTGTACTGTGAGGAAGCGGAAGCGGAAGGGGCTGATGAGAATAAACTACTTGACTAGTCTTGTGTCCAAGTTCAGGCCCCCCTCACCCCCACCCCCTCCAGCAGCTCTTAGGTGGAACTGACATATGCTCTGCAGAAACTTCCTCCACCTGCTGTGGTCGGCTTCCTCCCCAGTAAAATGTGCCACCAACAGGAATTATTCCCTAGGGTTGCTGGTGAAGCTTCAACTTGCCAGTGTATGTAAGCGTGAGGAGTTTCGTGTTGAGCACGACCGTTAGGTGATCATGTCATGGATAAGTCTTCCCATCATGTTTGTTGTCTCAAATCCAGCAATGTCTTGTATTCTGAAAGCATCTTTACATTAACAGAGTAAAGGAGAAGGGCAGGTGGGCAGGGAGGGAGGGAGGGAGGGCTCTCTTGAGCTAATTCCAATTTCCTCTACAGCTGAACTCTGTCTTTTACTGGTCATTCTGTAATATATTTTATTATTTGTTCATGTGTGGGGAGTGCCTGCATTTGTGTCTCTGCACCTTGAGCATGCCTTCCAGAAAGTTGTGAGCTGTCATGTGGATGCTGGGAACTGAACCTGGTCCTCTGGAAGAGCAGCCAGTGCTCTTAACCACTGAACCACCTCTCCAGGCCCTTCTTGGACAATCTTAATTACTATTATTGTTTTATTGTTCCTTTCTCTTTGAGATGAGGGTCTGCCATGTTGCCCAGGCTGGCCTCAAACTTCAGAGTCCAGATAATTCTCTTATCCGAGCTTCCCCAGCAGCTGGGGCTATCTTCCTATCACTTAAAGAAGACTCTGGGGAAATGTATCTTCCTAGAAAGTGAATGCTTACTTTGTAAGTGGTGGTTTTATCCGACGGTCGCCCTATGATTCAGGAACTGAAAGTTTGTTTAAGGTTGGATAAACATGAACTACCCGCCAGATATCGGTAACCGTTTTTCTTTGAGTAACTTCATTTTGGTTATTCTTAAACATAGAAACCTTTAAAGAATTTAGACAACAAACATTCCTCTAGCTGCGGCACAATTCCAGCTGTGGTTAAACATTCAGCAGAATTTGCCTTCTTTCTCACCACCTCCCCTCACACACACACACACAAGACACACACTGTTTCCCGGAAACAGTGTAAGCTTCATCCTCCTCTGCCCCTGCTACCTTTAGCACAACTCAGAAAAAGCAACTCGCCTGAACAGTTCACTAGTACCAGACAATGGAGACTGTATCCCCATGCCAGTAAACACCGTCACACAAGTACTTGTGCGTTCCACCAATTTTTACCCAGGACTTATCCTCAGCCAGTGAGTGGGAGAGATGAGTTAACCCAGCCTGCTTCCTGCTTCACGGGTAAAGACTGACGTTTCAAAAACAGTTACTCAACTCAGACTACTTGGTAATTACAAATGTGCTGATTGTCAGAAACGGGAGTGCCATGGTGTATCTGTTTCACACTTACGTTTGATTCTCTACTCAGAAAAATAGTCATAGCTAATGGGACTGCCACCTCAACTGCTTTTACAAGCGACAGAAACCCAATGTGATAAGCCTAAGAGAAAAGTGCATTGGCTCAACCTAGGCGCAACCAGGAAAGGCAGCTGAATGATGGCTCAGAGACCTTGTCGCTGGTGTTGATTTCATTCCCAGAGAGGCTGCCTCTCCGTGTGACCAAAGACACAGAAACCTTGTAACTCTAGATGCCGCGAACAGGGAGATGCTTAAGCTCCCATCATCCGCTGCCTTGGTCAGGGACTACTTCCTGAACCAAAAGGATGTTATACTCACACAGGTCAAGCCGAGTTCTGGGGTCCTTCGCTAGGCCAGGCGAAGGACAGTTGCTTCCAGGGGAAGGAATGGTTCTTTTACTTTTATAAGAAAGGTTGTGTGGCTGAAATCCACCTGAACACTCCAGGGCAGTATCTGAAATCCTGACTCCTCCTCCTCAATTCCTAGAAATCTGAGGAAGACCTGAGGAACAGCCGGTTTCCTGAGGCGGGGCCTGCTCCCAACCAAAGCGGGCAGCATTTGGTCTGTGTGTCTTAACAAGCCAGTTCCACTAGAGGTCAGAGCAGAGCAGACCGCACGATTTAGGCGGCCCTCTTAACTTCAAGTCAGCCACTCCTACCGACTTCCCAGGAAAACACCAGAGGCTACAAGAACCACAAACCAGACCCAGGCTGCTACCGCAAGCCCCGCCTCTCATGGAACGGTCTCTCCAAGCTATGAAGAGATCACATCTGATTCCAATCATACCTCACGGTCTGTCTGGTAACACACCGGCAATAAAGAGGAACCCGATCGTCTGAGCAGTGGTTCTCAACCTTCCTAATGCTGTGACCCTTTAAAACAGTTCCTAGCGTTGTGGTGACCCCAACCATAAAATTATTTTCGTTGCTACTTCATAACTGTAATTTTGGGGTATTTGTTTGCTTTGGTTTTGTTTTACTGGTTTTTCAAATCAGGGTTTCTCTGTGTCTCAGTTCTGACTGTACTGGAACTCGCTTGGTAGACCTCGAATTCACTGAGCTCCACCTTCTTCTTCCTCCCAAGTGCTAGGACTAAAGGGCCACCACCCCATAACTGTAATTTTGCTGTTATGAATTGTAACATAAATATCTGTGTTTTCCAATGGTCCTGGGGTCTCAACCCATTGGCTAGGAACCACTAATAGGATTAAAACCAGCAAAAAGCATCAGCTACCTGAATTCCTGACAAAGTCAGCTCTAAAGGAGACAGAGTGGAAGTTAGTGAATGAAAACAGACTTAACAAGACATAAGCAGTCACAATGTGGGAGCCTTCCTTGGCTTCTGACTCAAGTACACAAAAAAGAGAGAGAGAATTTCAAAATGTATGAGACATTTAAAAAAAAAAAACTTTTAAACTTCCCCTTTAGAATGGCATCATTGCCAATTTTGCTTCCATGAAGTCATTTTGTTTCATAGACACAAACTGTAATAGGAAAACAACTTTTAAAGGAAATATATAAAAATAAGTTTAAAATTCCCCCAGCTTTCCAAACGAGGTGTGACAGGGGGGTAAATAAAAGCAGTGTATGGATATAATTTCTACTGAAGTCAGTACCAATACTTACAGCCTATGAGTAAACACAGAGAAATTGCTATTTAGGATTCGTGTGTTTGTGTGTGTGTGTGTGTGTGTGTGTGTGTGTCTGTGTCTGTGTGTGTCAGTGAGTGTTTACATAAGCAGGGGTTTCTCTCAATCATTCACTAAGTCAGGGACTATGAAACAAAACCAGAGATTGCCGCACGGGTGGTCTGAGCAGCCAGCTTGCCTGGAGGTCCTCGCTGTCACCGCACCATTGTGGGTTCTTGGAATCCACAGCCAGGGCTACATCCACTGAGCCGCTTCCCCAGCCCCATGCTTAGGATTCCAGATAACTTTAATACGAAAGTGTTGCTGAGACTAAACAATGAGAAAAGCCCTGTAGATATTCTCTTGCAATGACGGCCCCTCCTCCTTGTTCTGACCTGCAAGGGACCGTAGTTACCAGTACATATCCCCCCCCCCCCGCTGAGTGGGTCCAAGGCCAGCCTGGACCACATGAGACCCTGTCTCAAAAACATAAAAATAAAAACTAGAGAGGCCAAGCCATGCCTGCTACGATTTTACGAGAAACACGAAGATCTTGGTCTCCAGGGAACCCAGGGAGATGATGCCTGAATTTGAATTGTCGAAGAGTCTCAACCTGAACAGCTGGCAGCATCAACTGAACGGGAGACGGTGTTGCTGCACACACATGGTACCCAGGGCCAGGGCTTTGTGCAGCCAACAGTGAAGGGATGCTTTGCATCTTCACAGCCTCCCAAAGCAGCACTTCCAAAAACAGGGACAAAGGCTCCCTTTAACCAAACTCAGCACAGATACTTTTTTTTTCAAAGACCTGATTTTTTGGAATCTCCCAACCATTTCCATATTCAGTTTGTTTTTTTTTTTTTTTCAAGAATCATGCCAGGCCATTTTAAGTAGAAACCTCCACCCTCCATATCACCCTTCGTAACTACTCGGGTTCTTCATTCTCTACCATCCCCTAAATGGTGTTGCTCTTTTTGGCTTGCCTTTAGCAAGATTCCTAGCTCAGGCTAGCCAGAGCTCTGTTACCTTGACATTTTATCTCCCTTAGTCTTCATCCTTTAACCCCATCTCAGCCTCTTCTATGGTTATGAATTCCCACTGCTCCGTGCTCTTTGAAATTGGGCCCAATTCTATACCTAGACCTCTTTTCTCCTATTATTAAACTCCTATGTTAAATTTGTTTCCACTACTTTCTTGTCCATCTCTGGTTGTTTTGTTTTGTGTTACTTTGTTTTTTATCATATCCAAGGAGCTTGATGCTAAAAGGCTGCCAGCACACTGGGGACACGGTTCCATAGTCTAGCATTTGCCTAGTGTGAGACAGATGTTGGGTTCAATCCCCTGCATTGTTTTATAAGTAAATAAGCAAATAACAAGGTTGCCAGGTGCCACATGAGAGGTTAGAGGACAGGGCAGCTGGTTCCATCACCTGCCAGCCATTCAAGCCCCCTCCACACTGTAGCTGTCATGTGGTCTGTTTTCCATGGGGTATGTTCCCCGTCCCCTGCTCTTCTGCCCTTGTTTTATTAGAGAGAAGAGGTGATTCTACCATATAAGACAAAATTACTCAAAACCTTTTCCCCTGCTTGCCTCCCTTTCCTTGTTCCCTCTTCTTTCCCAGCCCCACCCTGTAGTGATTTGAGTAAGAATGGTCCCCATAGGCTCGTATATTTGAATGCTTATTCATCAGAAAGTGGCACTCCTTGAGAAGGATTAGGAGGTGTGTTCTTGTTGGAGGAAGTGTATCACTGGGTGTGGGCTTAGAGGTATCTCTCTCCAGCTGCCTGTGGATCCAGATGTAGAACTCTCAGCTACTTCTCCAAGACCATGTCTGCCATGCTCCCCACTATGACGATGCTGGACTAAACCTCTGAAACTCTAAGCAAACCCCAATTAAATGCTTTCTTTTATAAGAGTTGCCATGATCATGCTGCCTTTTCACAGCAACAGTGCTGTGACCAAGGTGCACCCCTTCCTTGCACTTTTGGCCAACCTTGTAAGAATCAGCTTACATACCAGGAAGCAAATAACTAAATCCATGAAGGATCATAAAACCATGCTCTCGCAGGGTAAAGAGTTATAAATATGGAAAAGAAAATGACAAGTGTAAATGTGGCTATTGAGCTGGTCATATTGATGGTGTCGTAGTTCTTAATATGTAAATAGGGAGAGAAAGAGATAGCTATGCATGTGTGCTTCTGTCCCCCACTCTCTCCACTATCAAAGAACGAGCCTGGCATTCTCAGAGTGAGTACGCTGGTTCCCAAACACCGCTTGCCACCCTCTACTTGACAGCGGTCAAACCTCCTTGGAGAGAAGGGGCTGCCTCTAAAGCTAAGCAGAGATCCATCTGAAACTTATTTAGCTGTAGTAAGTAAAGAAGGGCTTACAGAACACTGAAGATATAACAGCAAACTGACGTGCTAACAAATGACGTAAACCGAACATTTATCCTAAGGGAGAAATGCTAGAAAGCACTCTTCGTAAAATCGGGTGCAGGCAAGGACTCCCCCAACTCCATTTCTATCCGTATCGTGACATCAGCACTGGGGAAACCAGGGAGAGGAAACTGAAGCCTTAGAAACTGGGAGAGAACACGGTATCTAGCTAACTGTACGACTAAGAATGATTTAAAAGATTAGTTGAATAGCTACACAAAATAGCGTATTGGACTGGAGAGATGGCTCAGTAGTTTCAAAAAAAAAAATACCATATTGATCTTGCAGAGGACCCAAGCTCAGTTCCCAGCACCCATATCAGACAGCGCATAACCTCCTGTGACTCCTGCTGCAGCTCCAACACCTCGCCTCTGCTGGCACCCACACTCGCTTGCATATATATGCATGCGTGCATACATACATATATTACATACATTACATTGCACATACATAATTTAATAATAACAAATCTTCTTCAAAGAGTGTATACTGTTGTTGTAGAAGACTGAACTTTGGTTCCTAACACCCTTGCTAAACAGCTCACAATGGCCTGAGACTGCAGCTCCAGGGGGTCTGAAGCCTTTGCACTCCCTACACATCTGTGCACATGTACACATACACAGAATCAAAAGTGACAACTGCATTTTATTTTGAAGATATAACAAGAGTGTGCCTCTTGGCGCTGTTGCATTGGGAATAAAGTTTCTAACACACTTTAATCACAGAAAGAACAGAGATGGCATCTCACATTAATTGGGGGAAAATCACTTCAATAAATGAAGGAATAGAGCCACAGAGAAAAAACTCAGTGGCTATGAGCACTGGCTGCTCATCTAGATGACCATGTTCAATTCCCAGCACCCACATGGCGGCTCACAACTGTCCCTAATGCCAGTCCCAGAGATCTTATGTCCTCGTTTGGCCTCCATGGGAACCAGGCATGCACATGGTGCACAGACATACATGGAGTCAAAACACCCATAGACATAAAACGAGATTAAATTTAAAAATGAAAATTAAAAATGGAGCAATAAAAACATAACTGTAGCAATAGCAAAAGAATAATTGAATTTCTCCCTCACATCATATCCCGAACCCAACTCCAGATGCATTAAGGACATAAATGTCAAAACAAAGCTTGTATTTTGAAAAAGAAAATTTAAGTAGCTTTTTTATTTAACCTTGTAGTAAGGGGATGGTTTCTTTTTAAAGGCATGAAAAGCATTAACTATGGAAAACAGATTTATCAACTTGGCTATTTAAAAATTAAGATAGTGTTCATGAAAAGAGAACTGGGAAGAAAGAGGCGTGACAAACTGAGCAAATGCTCTCCATGATGGGACTGGGGAGGAGGTTGCCTCAAGAGGTCCCACATGACAACTACAGACACATGAGCAAGTCGCCATAGGGGCTGGGACATCTGTCTTTTAAATTTAGTATTATTATTGGAGTGGGGCGTGCACTCGTGCGCCACATCACACGTGTTGAGGACAACTCCGTGGAGTCACCTCTCCTCTTCCACCGTAAATGGGTTCTAGACATGGGACTTGGGCCTCCAGCTTGTGAAATCAGCCCTTTACCTGCTGCCCGGCTCACCCACCTGTTCCACGCTGCTTCTCAAGTGGCCAGATAGTAAGGACTTCAATCTTTGAGGGACAGGTGACCCTCAGCACCAGTACTCATTTCTCAAAGGCACCAGAAAACACAGAATGGATCAACCATGATCCACAAACTTCCTTACACACACAGAGACCAACCCAGAGCTGCATTTAGCCTGGGCGGGGGAGGGGAAGACACATTTGATAGAGTCTGATTCAGTTCATTGTCACAGAACAAAATAAAACCTAGTGGCACAGAGCAGGGCACATGTGGCAGTCGGGGGAGGGGAGCAGTGGCGGTCTGGAGCAGCTGGGAGTCTCTGGGAATGGGGGCACGCGGGCTGACTTCCCTCTTTCTCCCTAGGACTTGCTTGCTAGAAGAGTCGCTCTCGGGCCTCATCCAGACCTGCCAACCTCGGCTTCGGCTTCACAAGGCTTCTGGTGTGTAGCAGAATCATCTAAACCCTCACACACAGTGGCAAAGAGCAGTAACAACAAGGCAACAGGACGGGGCAGTCAACAGGCAGCCACTGCTTAAGTCTCTGCTCTCCTTATTTCTGCCAACAAAGCAGTCACGTGACTAACAACACACTCAGGAGGTGCAGAACTGACTCTTTTTCTCCCCCCATCTTTGGGTTTTTTTTTTCCCCAAGATGGAGTCCTGTTTAGCTCAGGTAGGCCTCAAGTTCACAATGTGGCCTCCTAATACTCCTGCCTCTACCTTCTCCGTGTTGAGATTATCAGTATACTCTACCAAACCTAACCAGATTCCATTTATTCTTTTTTTTTTTAAGATTTGGGGAGGACAGGGTCTGTGTCTATGCATCTGTGTGTCTGTGTGTCGGTGTGTCTGTGCATCTGTCTGTGTGCCTATGTCTGTATGTCTGTCTGTGTGTCTGTATGTATGTCTGTGTGTCCGTCTGTGTGTGTTTGTCTGTGTGTCTGTCTGTATGGCTATGTGTCTGGCTGTGTGTCTGGGTACCGTGTATCTGTGTCTGTCTGTCTGTCTGTGTGTGTGTCTGGCTGTGGTGTGTGTCTGGCTGTGTGTCATCTGTGCCTGTGTGTCATCTGTGTCTGTGTGTCCATATGGGGGCATGTGAGCCTGTGTGTGCGGGTGAACACAGAGGCCAGAGGGGATATTAGATCCCTTGGAACTGGAGTTACAAGCATTGGTGAGCCACACAATATGGTTGCTGGGAGCCAGAGTCCAATCCTCTGACAGAGCAGTAGGTACTCTTGCCTCTGAACTATCTCTCCAGCCCCAGACTTCATTTATCAAAGGAATCAGAAGCAAATTCAAGTAGTAACAGGGAATGTAATCCAGAAGAGGGGAGATCCCTCATCATTTCACAGACTACCTCGTGACAAACATTCAAACAATGCTGTGAACTCAGAACAGAACAGCCCAATGGCTGTAAACACATGACTTAAAATCTCTACCCTTTCCTCTGCCTCTTGACTCCTGAAGGAAAGCTTTCATGCTAACAACAATTTAACAATCTGCAGTTTTATTTTGCACAGATCTCTTGTATAAATGAGTCACCTGAGATATTTCTGTACAAATACGTTTTACTTATTATGGTGATTCCCAATCGAATAAGCCAGCACTCTTCCCAGCCCCAAGAGATTCTTCAGAATTGGGGTGGAAATGGGGACAAAAATCCCCATTTTTTAAAACACTTGCTTAAATCCACCCTCAGTTTTATAGTTAGAAGCTAGATGAAACACATCCACACCACCCCTCTGTAATGCAAATTACAAAAGGCTATACATTCGTGAATTGTGGAAGGAGATTATGTCTAGTATGGCGGTGCACACTTGTAAGCCCAGTACTTGGGAGGTAGAGGCAAGGGCTTGTGTAGCCCAGGTGGGTTCAGCTCATCCTCTGCTACATCGAGGCCAGCTTGGGCACGTGGAACCCTATTGTTAAATTAAGTACATGAGTAAGTAAGTAATAAAATGTAGGCACACTTCTTGAAAACTGAGAGATACCAGCCAGATGGCGCCGGATTCCAGTTTCTGTGTATAACTTCAGCAGAAGCCATTTCTCCCCCAAACAGGCCCTGTGCATCCTAGGGCAGCCACAGCACAATTTCCCTGGCTGCCCCAGCCCTGGCTGACTAGCCCTTGGCACCCTGACAAGTGTTTTGCATTCAGAATGTCAAGCGCTCACCACTTCTGTCCACAGATGCAGTGAGGGAGCTTCTCCCCTCATGCCCAGATGCCCAGGCCTGGCATCTCTGCCCTGCCCCTGGCATTCTGACAGCTGCCGGAAAGAGACCCACGTTCCCAGCTTAGCCTCTCGGGTAAGTGCAACAGCCCTTTTGCTGAAGGTCAGTGTCCAGATCCACCCCAGGGAGCCCCCTTTCCCTGTCTTTATTTCAGCCTCCCTATCTAAATAATTGCTTCTATTTTTTCTGCTTTTTTAACATCTTCCAAACACTGTCCTTTTAATACCGTTTCGGTCCTGTCTGATAAGAGAAGTGTGCCAGAAACAATCCCAAGTGTCCCTTCTGCAGAAAGAAAACTCTCACTGGCCCAGGGAAACCAGGAAACTGAGAGTCAGGACAAAAACACGGCTGGGTGTGAAATAGCCAAGGGAGTGCTTTGCCTAGCATACACCAGACCCTAAATTCAAAGCCCAGCCCCACCTTAAACCAGATGTGGTGGCGAATGCCTGCAATCCCAGCATTCAGGGGGTCGAAGTAAAAAGTTAAAGATCATCCTAAGCTACATAGTGAATTTGAGGCCAGCCTGGGCTACATGAGACCCTGTCCTAAAGTTACATGAGAACCTGCCATTCATTAAAAAAAAAAAAAGATAGATTGATGATAGATAGATAGATAGATAGATAGATAGATAGATAGATAGATAGATAGATAGACATAGATACATAGAAGATAGACAGACAGACAGACAGACAGATAAATTTAAGGTCCTGGGGGCCTGAAGAGACAGCTTTAGTGGCTAAGGTTGCTTATTGGTCTTAGCAGGGACCAAAATTTCAGCTCCTAGAACCCATGTAAGGTGACTCACAACCATTGCATGCCCTCTTTTGAACTCCATGAACTCGCATGCCCAGACACACACACATACACACAATTAAAAATAAAATAAATCACAAAATACAAAAGGTTTGGGATTCACCTCTTGCCCACAACCAACTATGGCTGTGCAGGCCAAACATCCTTCTAAGTTACCCTGCTTATGAAACAGGTAACTTCACTATCTCATAAGGTTTTTGCAAGAATGAGGTATAATAATGCAGGCAAAATGTCTGGGTGATATGAACAGCCCAGAAAGTCACCAGGATTGTTTTAGAGTAGTAAACCGTTGTGTTGCTTACATCCTGGGACCCAAAGTTACGCTTTCTGTCTCGATTTCTCAATAAAGAGGGAGCATGTTTGCTCTCCTAAGAGAGAAAATATGCTGTCCCAGAGGTGTAGCCTGAGTCTCCGGTAGACCCACTTACAAGAAAACTTTACTCTTACAGTTTTCTGAAACTTCACAAAAGAACGCCAGGGCCCTGGACACTTGTAGATACTGCCAAACAGCACGTTTACCCTAAACTGCATTAGTCTTCTCAATACTATTAGTCCTTCCTCCAAAGCCTGGTTCTCCAATGCAAGTAAATCATATTAAGTAAAAATCACAGGAGGCCATTTTGTTAAACTAGGCTTATGTACCGGGCTCCAACAGACAAAGCTCAAAAACAAATCCAGCTGGAGTAGTTCTGGCTCACACTGCAATCCCAACATGGGGAGGCTGAGGCAGACTTGCTGTATGAGGCCAGCATGGGCTACACCGTGAGGTCCTGACCAACCTGGGCCATAGTGAGAGCCTGGCTCATAAAGAAGGAGCTTGGTGGAACCTGAGTTCAATCCCTATATGTTTCCACAATAATAATAATAACAACAATAATAAAACACATGAAATTACTCACACTGAGTCTCCATACTCCACATCACCTAGCCAAAGATAGCTTCACATCTGAGAGAGAGATTAGCAAAATTTCCAAAAAAAAATTTAACTAATATAATGACTTAATACTCCTACCATACCAGTAATATGAAGTCACCTGATAGGAGCCAAACAGTCTGTTTCCTATTGTTCAATCACCATGAGCACAAAGTCACTTTGACATGTCTAATCCACAATTTGCTTGTTTTCGATTCCTTTAGTCCTTTTCTATCTATGGAACCAGTCTCTTCTATTTGACTTGTTAAAACACTTATTCTTGGCGGTGGAGATGCTCAGAAGGTTAAAGTGGCTGGTAACACGAGTTCAGTCCCCAGATCCCATGGTGGAAGGAGAGAACCAATTCCAGAAAGCTGTCCTCTGACCTCCACAAGCATGCTGTGACATACACATGTCCACACTTACACATATCATACACATGCAATCATAAGCATTAAAGTAATTTTTTCAAAAAAATAATAGAACCCATAAGGACCTTTAAAATGAAAAGACATTTTGTATTCTGGCTATCAGCGCTCTGATGTCAGCTCTACTGATAGTCAAAGTCGGGCCTTACTGGCCCAGGTTTCAAGCCATCCCCTCAGCAATATTGCATCAAATTTTTCTCAAAGTTTAGCAACTTTTAAGAATTCAAGTCGCATTTTCTCCTTCCATGGATCAGTACCCCAATGACATGTTAGCCACCTGTGAAAGATTCTAAGTTTATTTTATTTTTTCACATTTTTTATTTATTTTTACTTAAAAATTTCCACCTCCTCCCCTCCTCCCATTTCCCTCCTCCTCCCCCCATCCCCCTTCCCCTCCATCTCCAGTTCAAAGAGCAGTCAGGGTTCCCTGCCCTGTGGGAAGTCCAAGGTCCTCCCCCCTCCATCCAGGTCTAGGAAGGTGATCATCCAAACAGACTAGGCTCCCACAAAGCCAGTATATGCAGTAGGAACAAAACCCAGTGCCATTGTCCTTGGCTTCTCAGTCAGCCCTCCTCGTCCGCCACGTTCAGAGAGTCCGGTTTGATCATGTGCTCCATCAGTCCCAGTCCAGCTTGCTTTGGTGAGCTCCCATTAGATCAGCCCCACCATCTCAGTGGGTGGGCGCACCCCTTGCGGTTCTAACTTCCTTGCCCATGTCCTCCCTCCTTCTGCTCCTCATTTGGACCTTGGTAGCTCAGGCCAGTGCTCCAATGTGGGTCTCTGTCTCTATCTCCATCTGTCGCCAGATGAAGGTTCTATGGTGATATGCAAGATATTCATTAGTATGGCTATAGGATAGGGCCATTTCAGGCTCCCTCTCCTCAGCTGTCCAAAGATCTAGCTGGGGACATCTCCATGGACACCTGGGGACACCGTTCTAAGTTTATTAAGAGGGAAAATAAAACCACAAAGGCACAGAGACCCACTCATCAGGGTGCCAACCCTTGGAATCAGGTGGGCTGGATTGGCCCTCCAGAAAGAGGACACAGAAAGTATAGTTAGTTACCCGGTACAAAAACAAAAGTCTGTAAGGTGAAAGGAAATAAATCCCAAATACAACAGTGACTTCAGGGGGGCGGGATCAGATGAAAAGAGAAGAGAGGGCCAGCAAAATGGCTCAGCCACTCGAGGGACTTGGCGCCAATCTGGTACCCATCCTCAAAATCTGAGTTCAGTCTCCAGAAGCCACACAGCAAAAAGTGAGACTCGGCTCCCTCAGGTTACCGTGGGCCGCTACCCATGTACCATGGCATACGTGCATCCCTGCAGGTCTACAAAATAAACATAATTTTCAAAATGCGTCTTTGAGAAAGGAGAGTCCCAGTCTCCAGAAAACCTGCTCAACCATGACAGTGAAAGAGAAAAGATCTAGAGAAAATCTGCACAGAAGATCCTTCACCGTGTTGCACACAGCCAGACAACGGTGCGCAACGAACCTCCCGCTATCATCAAACACAAATTGCCTTTGTTTCTAATGAACACGCACCAGAGCCAAATGGGACTTTGGCTATCTTTTTTTTAAAAAATAACATCTTTTGCAAGCTACTGAAATGGTCCAACCAAAACAAAAGCCGATGGACAGTCTTCAATAGCAGCCTATGAATTATAGCCCACACTCCTTGTAAGGTACGTGTAGAGGTCATTTGAATTCCAGGTGCTCTCACGCAGGTCCAATACCATACACAGCCAATGAATCTATAATGAGGAGCTAGCTAAGCCAATCATTTCCAGATTATTCTGTTACGTTAGCTTCACCCCTCATATAAAAGGATGCCGTGATATTTGTAACATAGTGTGAGTCACACAAACTTGTCCCCAGTCATAGACCTGGACATTCTGAGACTCCTGAGCCTGACTGGGTCTCAGGAAAACTACGCCATGCCACCCTGTTTCTCTTAGAACCTAAGGATGTGCTATGAGCAATTAAAGCCTCATAGAGGAACTATGTGGAAGAGGGTTGAGGGTGGGCTGTTCCAGCTAAACTCCCTGTCAACAACTAGTACAAACTGCCTGCCCTGCTAGATGACCCTCTCAACTTATCCATAGGTGACGGCACATCTAATCAACATCACATGAGGCGAAACTGCCCAGCGAACCCAAAGAACTGTTATTTTGATCCTTGAATTTGGCAAGGAAGGTAATTGGTGATAAATAACCAAAACACATCTTAAGATAATGATTTTATTCTCTAATGACTATCGGGCTGCATAGGTAATCTAGATCCCCATCCAAAAAACCTTTCTAAGCAAAGAACTCACGATGCCATGCAAAACAGTCTTGTACCTTGAATTTCCTCTCCTCCTACTGGGACGATTGTCCTCCCTTAAGTCCCACCAAAAATTTTTTCGCACTGACTTCCCCAATTTCATTTCTGCTTCCAGTATTACATAGGCTGAGTTCTGCTAAACAGAAAACCTTGCCTTACGTGTGGTAAAAATTTTACCTTGTCAAATCAGAATAGAGAAACACTGGTTTACTAAGTTCAGGGAAAGAGGGCAACAGGAACAGGTATGGCAGAATAGCCCACCCCAGGGATGCTGGACCATGTAACTTTGTATGACATCTGCCCTCTTTTTGGTCCTTACCATATAAATGAAGGACTGAACCATAGCAATTCCGATTGGCTTATATTTTATTCTGGGGAAAAAAAAACTGTGTTAATAGGACAGTAATTCTTTGGTATGGCTCATTTTGATTGGTTGTTTCATACGGTAAGACGGTCAACAATCCAAAGATTTAACTCTGGTCATGGCATGAAAATGGTTTAACAGTTTCTGAAATAGCATCATGCTGAGCTGTCTGTCGCTAGGAAAGTCCCCGGCTCTGGCTGTGCACAGCCACGCCACTTCCAGCCTGCTTCTCAGATTTGCTGACTCCCCCACTCTAACTGTAATAGTTTACCACGTGTTAAACTATTACAGCAACCCTAAGAGCCATTCTCCATGGTGGAAAACCAGGGCTAAGAGGTCAAGAGCTTGGCTGGTGGTCCTAGAGCTGACAGGCAACAGAGACGAAAACCAACCCAATACCATGTTTGTGTTCGTTGCCACTCTTCTCTATACTACCCTCGACCTCACAGAGAGATGCTCTCATCACCTCTATTTAGAGAAAAGGAGCCTATGGTTTATGGACCTTGGCAAAAGCTTATACGATTAATTAAGTAAAGAGTGTGTGTGTGTGTGTGTGTGTGTGTGTGTGCGCGCGCGCGCGCGCGAGTGTGTATTGAGTGAGGGGCGGGCAATACATGTGCACAGCTGAGAGAAGGGAATGCCAGGTACCTTGTTCTATAAACTTTATTCCCTTGAGAGACCTTCACTGGATGTAGGCTAGGCTGGTGGCCAGCAAACCCCAGTCCTTTTCCTCTCTTTGTGCTTGACAAGCTACAGGTATGGACTTTACTACTGGATTTTTACAGGGGGATTTGAATGTAGGTCTCTGTGCTTGAACAGGAAGTATCTTACCCTCTTGGTCATCTCCTCAGCTCCAGTACTTAAATTCAACCCAGCCCCCCACAGCGCCATCACAGCTGGAGGATGTACAGACGTCAGCAGGGCTCGGTCTAGTCATGTTACCTGAACTGACAAAGAAGGACCCAATGTGTGACGTCATCCCAGCAGCTCCTCAGTCCCTTTTGGAGACGATTGGGATTCAGAAATAGTCATGATCACTTCGCAAACAGCTGACCCACTTTCCGGGGACGCAGAAGAAACTCGTCATAATTAGAAGTTCAAAGAAGAAGAAACCAAAATGCCAAGCCAGCAAATCAGATCGGCCACAGCGTTTCCTCCCCGCCCACCTCCTGCTATACTGAAACCAATTAAGAAAAAAAACTCTCATTTTCCTCTCTCCTCATTTTAAACTGTGAACCTCTCCTCCACCACGGAAATATATTTCTGCGTCCATGAGCCATGCCCTCCACGCACTGAGAAAATAAAAGCAAGCCAACTTTCTCACGGGCCCGTTCCATTTGTTCCTCCTCTTGGGTTTTGTTTAGCAGCTAAAGGTATTTTACATATGAGGCATGAATATTTATTGAGTGTGCCTCGCGGCAGGGTCATCTACTCATCTCTTTCTGCTTGTCTAGGAAGGAATGAGTGGTTCTTGTTCTCTCCCAGCAAGTCCTGCCAAGACCACAAAGCAAAGCTTCCAGAAAGGGGGGGGGGGGAGAACCCTTCCTGCTTACACTGGTCCCCACATTCCTGAATGAATACCGTAGAGGTCAGGCCTTGAGCGGAGCTAGGCTCTTTCCAGCCAGAACCATAAATATCCAGCTAGCTGCCCAGAGGACATCTGGGCAGACTGTTCGAGAGGCTACTACTTGCAACTAGCTTGGCTGTTGCAGATTGGAGAGGACCAGCTGCCTGGCACGTTGGCCTCTGAGGGTAATTGGACGGAAGCTGTTGGTTGGGAGACTGAAGGAGAATAAGATGGGTTCCAGTACCGAAGCCTGGATCCTTCCAGAAACTTCTCGAACATCCCACAAGTAGGCCTGGGTACCAGGGTCATCTTGCTGTGAGCATCAAGAATCATAGCTTCTGACTGCATAAGGTGTGGAATTTCAAGAGGCACAAATGGATACTGTTGTTGATGTTAGCAACCTTGCCAAAGGAGAGCCTGAGCTGCATCCACTGTCCTTTGAATGAGGTAAGACATGTGCCCTTTATGAAAAGCTTTCTGCTACTACACAGAAACAGCCACCATTTGGCCTAAGCCTCCATTTCTTCAATGTTAACTATTTCTCCATCACAAAAGGAAGACTTTCCCTCTATTTCTAAGGGTTTAATAACTGAGTCTGTAAAATAAACTGAATTAGATAAAATAAAATGAGAGAGAGAGAGGAGAGAGAGAGAGAGAGAGAGAGAGAGAGAGAGAGAGAGAGAGAGAGAGAGAGAAGATAGACAGACAGATAGACACCCAGTGATCTCCAGAATTTTACATACTCTGTTCATGGGGTATGGGAAAGGGAAATGCAAGCAAGTTAGGAGCATGTCATGGTTTAGATCTTGACCATTTCCCAATAATTCATATGCTAAAGGCTTGGTCTCTGGCCTTTGGTATTATTGGGAGACAGTAAACTCTTTCAAAGATGTGGTTCAGCAAAGGAACTTAGGTCAGGGATGGGGCTCCTGGAGAGAATATTGGGACCCTGGTGTATGCATACATGTATTCCAATCTCAATCCATCTGACTCTCTTACCTCCCTTCCCTTTGCTTCCTGGCCAAAGCAAGATGATTAGATCTGAGTCACACTTGCCCTTCACCACTCCAGATGCCCTGCCTAGCCACAGGCACAAACAAACAAGGCCAACCAACCACAGACTGAAACCAAAGAGTCAAAGCTCTGAACGACCTTGGCGCAGCAAAGAAACACTAACACAAGTAAGACATTTGCAGAAACGGTGAGTGGTCTCTCAGAAGGAACAGGGACGCTGCCTATAACAGCCTGCCTGGGGATGGTGCCTGCCTGTCTCCCCTCATATACCAAGATCTACTCCTCACTGCTGGAGAGATTCCAGGGACAAGATTTGGTATTGTTGGGTCTTTTTAGAAGATTGTCTTTAGCAGGAAAAGAAAGGTCAGAGCAAGCCCCCGCCCCCCTCCATACTTGCTGTCCACTAAGTCTCTCAGTGTCAAGTCCAGCACGGCTTATCTTAGACCATTTCAGGGTCCCTTCCCCTCTTTGCTCTTCCCATGTCTGGTGTTTTACCTGCCACAAGCACTGTACCTCTGGCGTCTCTCTGTTCTCTCCCTTGCCTGTTTGGTCCTGTCTCCTCTTCAAGCATCTCTATTCCCTTTATATAGCTCTTTTCTTCCCTCTGGTCCACCTTTACAGGCTGCCTGCCTGCGAGCTTCTGAACATGAGCTGGCAGAAGACGACCCTAGGACCCCAAGCTGCCTTCCACCTGTATCTGTACCTATAGCTTCCTTGGCCGACTGCATCACCTGTGGCTGCCAGACTGGCTGCTTGCTCATCATGCGTGTGTTAGTGTGGGACATGCCAGGGTTCATGTGTGGAGGTCAGAGGACGGCTTTGTGGAGTTGGGTTCTCTCCTTCCACCTTGACATCAAGTCTAGGACTTGAATACTGGCTCCCAGGCTTTCATGGCAAATCTATCTCAGCAGCCCCTATGGCTATTTTAGAGCTAAAATGGCACACCGGAACTAGGCTCTTTCTAACAGAGACCATCAAATCTTAAATGTTTACTATCTTAGAAATAAAAAAAAAATTCTCCAGTCCCTAGTCTAGCAAAAAAAAGGCACATACATACACACATCACACATTGCACTATATATTATTGAACTATAATTTATCTACCTATTGACAGTGTCTTAACAGTGGTTTATGCAATGTGTCACGGGAACACCGGAGACTTTTTAAACCCCATATCCATGGTTTATTGGCCACATCCTCAATGAAACTTCACACTGTAAGGTACAACTATTCAAGCTATGTAGGACAATGCTAAGAATTTTTAATGATATGATGCTTGACTTGACTGCCAGTCATAATCCCATCAGATGACAGTCAACTCTGGTGGTTCCATGGCAGAATTCTCCCTTGCTAGCTAGCAAGCATTCCCAGCAATGTGGAACGTGGTGTTTATTGGATGTATTATAGACATGATAGATCCCAGCCCACAATGGTCAGGGTTCCTAGGCCAGGATAATTCCACGCCTACCCGTCAGCCCCCAAGCTATGTTGCCAGCTGTCACCAACAAGAGCAAGCATGGGACCAACCAGGTTGACTCAGCACATAAAGGTGCCTGCTGCCAAGCCTGAGGCCCTGAGTTGGAATCCGGGGACCCACGTGGTATAAGGAGAAAATTGATTCCTTCAAGTCCTCTGACCTCCACATGTGACCCATAGCACACCTGCGTGCACACAGACACACACCCAACACGCTCGGTTTTGAAGTAGTTTATCGCCTAACCATAGGCACTGAACCAGAGTGTGAAGCAAGGTCACAAACAAGCTACAGAGACTCAGAACACAGACTGATCACCAAAGACAAAACTTGAATATATAGCACCACACAACTGTATTCATCCACACCAGTCAATTCCCCAGCCAACAATGCACCTCTTGTGTGTGCTGAGAGTTCGGGAGCAGAGACTGAAGTCATCTCTGCCTTGACAGAGCTTGCAGGCTATTATGGGTTAGAGAGATCTACAAAGAGCAATTTACGGCTGTTACAAAGAGGGGAAGCCCAAGCCGCTTTGAGTCCTTGACAGATAAGCCACATGTCTTTTTCTGGAAATTTCTTAAAGAATGGTTCCCCTTAATTACGGATCATCATCTGCCTTCTGGCAATGGTCCAGATACACGGAGTAAAAGGAAAGATATCAATTTACAATTTCAGTAGATGCAGGCTGCTTGGTTACACCAGGCTGCGGTGGCTGCTTTCGTCTGTGACGGTCCGCTGCCCCTTCTCCGGATCAAACACACACACAGACAAGATGCTAATTGTCTGATTTCCCTGTAGCCAGTTGGAAATTATCTACAATGGCGGAACGCTGAGACCATTGCATTTCAGAAGCACTTCCGCGCGGCGCGGCCTTAGCCTCCTTGCAACGAGAAATTGCTCGCCAGATCTATATTACAATGCATAAAGCTTTCTCATCAAGCTGCCGATAATGAAGTTTGCTAACCACTCTAGTGAGTAAAGCAGAATTATGAAAACTGAGTCAGCCTAATTATCAGAGGGCCCGGCTGTCTCCGCTCTCCTCCAAAGGTAGCCAATGAAGCAGCTGGAAAACTCGTTGTCCAGAATTTAAATTACCTATTGTCAAGGCTCACTGACTGCTCCGGGGATGAACGAGGGTGCTTAAATTCTCCGGACTGTTTGATTACAGGTACCTGTCTGCCGTTTGCTCGGTCATGTACAACCGTGCAATTAAAACAAATGGGGAGGTAGAAAAGGCTGAGTGAGGTAAATTTGGCCCGCGGGCAGAGTGCCAGTCTGTTAGAAGGTAGGGGACAAATGAACAAAAGAGACATAGCCCCCACCACCACTGCCGCCACCACCACCACCACCACCACCACCACACAAGCTTCTCCTGAGGCTGATGCTCGGATAAAAGAGAGGCGGGAAGTGGCCATGAAATAGCAGCCTGGAAAAAGGACATTCCACGTGAGGGGTCATGGAAAATCAATCTAAGGATGTCACCTCTCAGCTGAAGGTTGAGTAGGAGTCGGAAAACAAAGGAGAAGTACAAGGGAAGAAGAAAGCTGGCTTCAGAAGGAGGCCAGTCGGGGCTAAGGGCCTACAGCGCCTCTGAGAGTTGGAGGGAGTGAAAACGTCCGTGTGGCTTGAAGATTAAGAGCTAGAAGGATGAGAGGTGAGGCTAGACAGAAAGAGGAAATGCCAGCCGGGTCCTGCGGGGCCTTGTCTGGTGTTTCAAAGGCAGGTTTTAGTCCTTAGATTTCATTTCTAACACAAAGCAGCCATGCTCAACTGGCTTCGCAGAATGGAAGGAGGGAAGGAAGGAAGAAGCAAGGAGGGATGGGGAGAACGCACAGGAATGATTCCTACTATGTATTGTGGCATTTGTACCTGAAATTCTAACCCTCGGGAAATGGAAGAGGTGGGTTAGTGTTCAAGACTGGCCTGGAATTCACGGAAATTAGAATTTGGGTTTGGAGAGATGGCTCAGTAGTTAAGAGTGCTTGCTGCTCTCACAGAGGACCCAGGTTTAATCCCTAACACAGAGCGGCTCACAACTCTCTGTAACTCCCGTTCCAGGGAACAGGATTCGGTGTTTGCTCCTGACCTCCATTGGCTCCACGCACATGCCCGGTGTGCACATATACACTTATACATGCAGGCAAAATATTCATCCACATAATATGAAAATTATTCTTTAAATTATTAGAGCGCATAATGGGCCATGTTCATAAATGAAAATAATTACATTTCTTTTTTTATTCGTTTTGAGACAGGTCTCATACAGCCTGGGCTGGCCTTGACTTATTGGATAGTCAAACTCCCCTTCCTCCCCCTCCATACCCAAATGAGGGGATTGCAGACATGTCCCACTGTGCCCAGCTTATTGAGATTTTTAAGCTACACAAATACACACGAGACCAGTTAGGCAAGCCGATGTCTACTTGAGTTTTTCGTTCATTTGGTTTCTAAGTCAATATCCTGACTTGCCTACATCACAACTTTAAACCCAAATAAACATTCCCTCCATCTCAGCCACACACACTACAAACCTGGGCACAACACTGGTATCCGCAAGGTACCAAAATACTCTACTGGCTCGTAGAGGGAACCCAACAGATTGAACAAGCTTTCCACATGGCCAACAATCCGAGCGTGAGTTATTTTTTTTTCCTCATCAGTGCCTTTGAGCAAACTCTAGACAGCTCAGCCTTCTATGATTGGAAACTTCCTGTTGCTTTGACAAAATATCCAACTATACCACTTTGTGATGAGCAAAGATGTATTCCAGCTCCTGCTTCCAGAGGGTCCAATGATTATCTGTCGCTGGGCTGCTACTGCACATCATAGTGACAGATTATAGGAAGGACTTTGTTCACCGCACAGCAGCTAGGCAGGAGACAAGCAGGGAGGACCCAGGATCTCAGTGTCTTTTTGAAGGACATAGCCCAGTGAGTTAAGGGTCCATCTTTCCATTAGACATCACCTTCCAAGAGTACCATAGGCTAGCCACCACACCTGTAGTATTCAGTCCTTTCTGGGTCATTTAAAATCCAAAACCTAAGCCAGGCATGGCAGAACATGCCTTTAATCCCAGCAGGGGCAGAGGCAAGGGTATCTCTGTGAGTCCATCCAAGAGCAACCTGGTCTACACGCTGATTTCCATAACAGCCAGAGTTACATAGTAGAGACTCAGTCTCAAAAAAAAATAGAAATGAAAAAGGAAAGGAAAGGAAAGGAAAGGAAAGGAAAGGAAAGGAAAGGAAAGGAAAGGAAAGGAAAGGAAAGGAAAACCTAATGGCCTCAGAATAAATGGGTCAACATTTACACCAAAGCAACAACTAAGCACAAATTACAGCTAATCTCTTCAATGGGCTTATTGTCAGTACTAATCTGTAACTAGAAAAGTCCAATTTGAGGCGAGTTAGTAATCCCAAATCACACCTCTTCAGCTTCTGTGGACACCGGTACCTTCAGAATGCCTTGCTAATTGCATCATCCAGTGCTCTAGCCTAGCTCTCTCAGATCATCTGAGAACGACCAAGGGAAAACTTGGGTCTCTTGACTCTATACTCTATTGGCTAATGTGAGCCACACAACGTCAGAAGAAAGACTTGACTCTGTTATCATTGCCTGTAGGATGCCACTCAAGGCAGCTGAGCAGAGCCTGGAGCCCAGATCTCTCCTGTTCAAAATCCACAACCTATCAACCGCATCACCTACTCCACAGCCTTCAGGGAAAGAGCAGGCCAGTGTGTCTCTTCAGTAGTGTGTGCCATTCTTCCCATCAACCCCTCCTTTCAGTACCCATTGACCTCATGCTTTTGGGGAGTCCAGCTTTCTCTCCCTAACCTCTTAAGAAAGAGGGTGTTGAGTAAAACACACTTTCATGTCAACTAGAGGCTTACTGTATCAAATATCTCACCTAAGGAAGTCTAAGAAATGAAGTCTAAGTCTAGTTCTTAGACATGGCTGATTCCTAATGTCTGAGAAGACATTAACAAAACCCAAACCTCAATTCCACAATGTGAGACTGAATTCTGGGTCCTATTATGCCACAGTTGCCTTTTGGCCACAGTTTACAAACCAAGCATCTTCCCTACCACAGTAAGTGATAGTAAGTGGAGTACAATATTGACTTTGTTGTATAAACAAAGCAGAAGGCGCAGAAACAGCGGATGAACAAAGAAGCCTCAGACAAGGAACAAAAGGGTTTTTCGATAAACAAAGCTCTCTTACATTTTTGCTTTCAAAGAATTTCTTCATAGCAGCACGGGCTCTGAAACAAATTTGTGTTGGAAAGCAGGAGAATGAATAGACAAAGCAAGCCTTGGCGGCGTGTGTTCATAATCTCAGCAATCAAGAGGCCAAGATTGGAGGGTTGTGAGATTCAGGCCAGCCTGGGCTATAAAGGCAACTTCCAGGCTAGTCTGGAGTATACAGGAGATCTCTGTCTGAGAACTAGACAAAACAACACAGTTTTCCCTCCATGCTTTCCATGCCTTGGCACAATAGCACATTCCTTCCGGTTCAAAGTAGATCCTGGCCCTCTAAAACGGACATGGGAAGATGACCCAGTGTTCATCTTCACAGCATCCTAAATTCATCTTAACCATGAGACATGTCAGAAAACTCAGAGGATTCCTCAAAGGCTTGCTCAAAAGCTGTTCATGACTTTTTGAATGAGTCTGAAGACAAACTTGAGTGAAAACAGCCATCCCAAGGATTATCTAATGTTTGTATTCCCTGACTCATGATCTCCAGGCAGAGGGAGACCTGATTAACTCGGGAGTGGCCCTTTGCAAAGCCTGGGAGAAGACCAGCATACAGGGAGAGGAGACTTTTGTAGAATCTGGGGTCGGAGGCACTAGAAATCCAATCTGGTAGCTGACTCAGTTTATAAAGTACTTGTCACACAAGCACGAGGACCTGACTTTGATCCCTGACAAATACACACACACACACACACACACACACACACACACACACGGCAGAGCATCTATAATCCATCAATGGGGGTCGGGGATTCAGAGACAGGAGGATCCCTGGAGTTTGCTGGCCAACCAATCTAGTCAAATCAATGTGATCTGGGTTCAGCGAGAGATCCTGCCTGTCTCAAAAGAGAGAGAGAGAGAGAGAGACAGAGACAGAGAGAGAGACAGAGAGACAGAGAGACAGAGAGACAGAGACAGAAGGAAAGGAAGGGAAGGGAAGGGAAGGGAAGGGAAGGGAAGGGAAGGGAAGGGAAGGGAAGGGAAGGGAAGAAAAAAAGAAGAAAAAGGTAGAAAGGCAATTGAGAAAGACATTGAACATTAGCCTCTGTCTTCCACAAGCAGGACACATGTGCATGTGTACACATACACAAATAAATAAATAAATAAATAAATAAATAAATAAATAAATAAATAAATAAATTTCATTCTTGTTCACTTATCCAATCAAGCCACCTAGAAAAGATTACTAGGTATCTATAGACAAAGGTTTAAAGGAAGTCTAAGTGCTTGACTATTAGTTTTGTGAACAAACTTAAGATGTATTTATTTCTTACATATCATGTGTTTGGATGTTTTGCCTGTGCACCACATGCACACAGGGCCTGCAGAGGTCATAGGAGAGCACCTGGTACCCTGGAATTGTAATACCCGACAGTTGTTGGCTGCCATGAGGGTGCCAGGACTCCAACTCCAGTCCTCTGGAAGAGAAGCCAGTGCTTTTAGCAACTGTGCCATCTCTTTAACCACGCTAGGTTCCAAAAATTCTTAATGTGAAATGAAGCAGAAGGGAATACTACTGCCATGACATTTCATGACATTCACGCCGACTGGGTTATCATGACTGAGACATTTGCTGTCTTCAGTGTGATGGAGACTGTGCAGTTTGGGGGAAAGAAGTTGCCATCCCATAACTCAGAATAAGAGAGGAAAGTTTCCATGCATGAGACGGGCACAGAAAATCTCTTTATGGGTAACGTGTGTATGTTGAGGAAGTGAGTACCTAAGCCTGGGGAGAACCTTGGTCCAGTACAATAAACATCTCTGTGATAAAGCTAAGTGTGTGATAGCATGGGTTGTACAGCTACTGCTTCCCTGGTGAGCGTTAGCGCTGAAGAGTTCATCTCCCTCCCTCAGGTCTCTTGGAGAGCTTGCTTCTCTTGTTGATTATGGCTTTTGACAACCCACAGTTCACTTCTGATTTTATCTCACAGCAACAAACAGGATGCACTTTAAAAGGATTTGGGGGGTTATTATTTTTCCTTTTTTTTTCTTTTCCATGTCTAAGTGTTTTGTTTGCACATAGTTTTGTAGACCATGTTTGTGCCTGATGCTGTCAGAGGCCAGAAGAGAGTGCTAGAACCCCTGGGACTGTAATTAAAGATGGTTGGGAGCTGCCATGTGGGTGTTGGGAATTGAACCCAGGTCTTCAACAAGAGCAACAAGGATTCAACTGCTTACCCATCTGTCTAGGCCCTAAAAAGGAGCTTTTATTATAGAAAGAAGGCTCAATAAAGGATTTGAGAGTGACCAAAATCAAGTGAGGCAACAGAAAGGAACCCAAAATGGTTGTGAGAAAAGCAAGGCTCCTGCAGTACCAGGAGCGGGGCCCACACAGGTTTCCACTGGCCTTCCTTGTCTAAGGATTTATGCAGGACTTATGTTAGAAACTGAACAAAGCCTAGGGTGGTTTCTCTTAAGACTGGTTAATTCTCTGAGCACCTAGAATGTTTAGCCAATGGAGAGCCCACAATGGAGAGCTCAATACATGGACCCCCTGGCCCAACCAGGGATATTTGTTGTGCTGTACACAACCGCTCGTGCAAACAGGAGAGTGGTCACGCTGTGAAATCCTCTCCTTTTGTCTGACTTGCTTTGATAGCTGTTGACTTTGGCTGTCTTCTGGCAATTCGACCTGGGGAGCCCCATCACTCCCTGACCTTGAAGTGTTGCTGGCTGCAGATTTTGCCAGGGTCTCTTAGCCCTTAGCTAAGCTATGTCCTCTCTCTGTTCTCATTCTTACATGACCAGCTAGGTAGCCTTGGCAGGGAGTTAATTCTTATCTTAGTTGCCAAGGTGGAGCTGTAGTCTCTCTTGATTACATTCTACGTGGCACCATGTCTACCTATCTATGGAGTGGCCTGGAAAATTCTTGCTAGATGTCATCCTTATTTAGTGTTTAGCCCTTTGGACACTTAGCTGAATAAGAAACGAGATTTGTAAAAGGGCAAAAGGAGCCTTGCATACCATCATAGAAGTCAGCCAGCCAGCGTTTGAGGCCATTGACCTTGCCTTCCCTGACCCCTGCCCTCCCTCTTATCTAGTCAGCTTGACTCTCTCATCCCCAGCTGCGAGCCTTACTTTCCTTCCACGCTGTTATTAACCTAACCCTGTTAGCCCTAACATCTGTTCTCACAATTACATTTTATTTTCAGACCCCCCGCGGCCAACGGCTCTTCACTCTGCTTGATGCCTTCAGGCTGTGACCTACTTTCAAGTTCTCTGTATGTTTAGACATTGTCAAAATAAAACTGCCAGTGGTGGTAGAAGGGAGCGTAGCTTGCAAAGAGCTCGCCATGTAAGTGTGAGGATCTGAGTTCGATCCCCCAGAACCCAAGTTAAAAAAAATAAAAGCCATCTGTGATGGGCTGCATCTGTTTAATATTGTATGCATGATGCATGGGTGTGTGTGTGTGTGTGTGTGTGTGTGTGTGTGTCGGAGAGAGAGAGAGAGAGAGAGAGAGAGAGAGAGAGAGAGAGAGAGAGAGGAGAGAGAGAGAGAGGACATATGCTATAGCACCTATAGAAACCTCATGCCTTGGTCCTTGCCTTCTACCTTGAAGCAGGTTTTGTTCTCCTTTTTGTCCACTGCTGCCTAAGCCAGTCCAGATGGCCAGCAAGCAAGCTTTCAGGGGCTCTCCTGCCTCTATCTTCCACCTCTAGAAATGGTGAGAGCACAGACGTAAGGATCCCACCACATCCAGCTTTCTGAGGGATTTAAATTAGGTGCTTATGTTTGCAAGGCAACTGTCCCGCTCTCTAAACCATCTTCTTCCATGCCTACTTGGCAAGTCCCAGCCAGTGGGAGACCCTGTACCAAAACAACAACAACAACAACTACAAAGGAGTATGGTGTCTAAGGAACGACACCTGAAGTCTCCCCTGGTCTACACAGACACACACCCAACTGTCAGTAGTGAAGGTTTAGAAAATTGAAAACACAAAAGAAACAAGACTCTGCCAAAGCCCAGCAGAAACTACCCAACTATAAAACAGCTGGTAACCACCCTCATCTTTCTACCTACTGTGTCTTCCTACTATGAAATGGCATTGTTCTTCAAAAATAGTGTGTTGCGGGGACGGAGGGCTGGCTCAGCAGTCAAGAGAACATACTGCTCTTGCAGAGGACCCAAGTTTGATTCCCAGCACCCACAGCATATTCCGGGGGGATTTGACGCCATCTTCTGGCCACTGCAGGCACTGCAGGCACATTTATATGCACAAATCCACACCCAGACACACAACATATGTTTTAAAGTGTGTTGCTATGTACTTACAAATATTTTGTCTCCTTGGAGTTATTTTCACTGCCATGAGCAGAGCTGATGAACACACACACACACACACACACACACACACGTAGATGTATTTTCCCTAGAACTTTATAGCCACTGAATGCCTTCTAACAAAAACAAGTACTTTTCCATGTGGGCTAAAGGGGAGGTGTGAACCACCACCACTTCCCGTGCTGCCACCTCAGACCGATTTCCTCCTCAGCACTGATTGTGGAACAAGATAGCACACAAGCCGGGCCTGATGCATAGCTAACTCCCTCCTTACGGTAGCTATTATGTCCCCTAATTATGGTATTATGTACAACACCTAACTGAACACATCTCTGGCAACGGAAACACACAAGATACGGTAAGAGCCAAAGGCAAAACAAGAGCGCCTAATTTGACTCAACAACCCTTCCCATACCATTTCAGCCACGCAAGAGTTGCCTGATAAAAGTAAAACAAATTGTGGGCTGGGGCGGTGGCTCGGGTAGGGGAGCGTTTGCCTGACAGGTGTGACGGCCTGAGTTCAATCAAAAGCACTTGACAAAATGGTGTGGTGGCACACGCCTGTGAGAACCTCAGGACACACAAACAGAAGAATCAGAAGTCCGAGGTCATCCTCAGCTACAAGATGAGCTTGAGGTCAGCCTATGGGACATGAAAAAAAAAAAATTTTAAAAAGGTGAATACAGGAGAGAATGAATGGATTCTAAGAGCCCAATCACCTGACTCTAATTCATCCAGACACAAAGCCAATTTCCACCACCCATACCCACTCGGCCCTTTCTGTTCTGGAAGCAGGCGAACACACCTCTCCTTTGTTTGGTGAGGTTGATCCACCTCAATTAAGAGACCAGAGCTCCCTCAACAAGTGGGTGTCGCTATCTGGTAGATCTGGTAGCATTTGCCAGACACAAGCACTCTCCCTAATCTACTAGAAGACTGCAATGGTCTTCAGTGTGGGAAGGTGACAGAGGTGTCATTGTTTTCCTGCTCAGAGGAGGAAACTGAGGTCAGGGAAATTTAAGAATTTACCCAAACGCCTCAGATATTTAAGAGGTTTGGGGCGGTGCAGGGGACAAATGACCTCCACAGCTCCTGTGGTTCGAAGGCCATCTGCCATCACTCCTTCTGTGATTTTCAAGGTGTCAATAGGTTTCCTTGCCTATTATTATCAACCCACAAGTGACTAAACTGTCTTTACCATTGACTCCCCTCCCAGATCCCCTGCCTGCTCCGCTAAACGGAACCTTGGATTTCCGACAGCAGAGGGGGCTGCTGAGCCAAACCCAAACTGTTCCGAGACTGCCTGACTCCTTCCCGTTCTGAGTTCAGAGAAGTTTCTCAGGTCTCTGAGGCCAAGCAGAACAACAAAACGTGGGCGATCTGTAACATGAAACTCAAGCCCAGACCAGCATGTTCTGTGACCCTTTGCCAATAACAACTTATCTCCCCAGAAAAGTCCCTGCAAGGAAATGTGGGAAAAAAAGAAAGAAAAATCCTAGCTAGGGGTTCTCAAATCTGGCTGCACACTAGAAAGCACTGGGCTATTTGTTTTTATTCATTTGTTTGGCTTTGGGTTTTGTTTTTTGTTTATTTGTTTGTTTGTTTAGAGACAAGGCCTCATATACCCCAAGCTGACCTTGAACTCGCTATGTACCCCATGGACGGCTTTCACACTCTTGATTGTCCTGCCCACACACGACCACTAAAACCAATTTGCATGGCTTTTAATTATTAATTATTTATCTACTGAGCTAAACTACTGTGTTGATTATTAAAATATATAGTCCAGAGCCTAGAGGGATGGCTCCATGGTTAGAGTACTTGTTGCTCTTGCAGAAGACACAAGCTAGGTTCCCAGCACCTACAGGGTAGCTCACAACCATAACTCCAGTTCCACAGGATCCAACACCCTCTTTCTAACCTCCTGGTGCAATGCACACATATGGTATACATACACATAAAATAACTACAATCTAAAAAAAAGTAAGTATCAACTTCAAAAGATATTTTTAAAAACACACAGTCCAATGCTAGGTATGGTAGTGCATGCCTTTAATCCTTTAATCCTATGCAGAACTGAGTTCAAACCAGCCTGGTTCATTTATCTACTTCCAGGTCAACCAAGAGTTACTTAGTGAGTCCTTGTCTCAAAATTAAATAAATAAAAGATGGTCCAAGATCCCATCCCAGACCTACGAAACCACCACATCCAAGGTGAAGAACCTGGAAGTCTGAAAAATAATAAATAACATGATTCTAGTGGTTTCTAAAACATAGGTAGGTTTATAAACCAATAAACTAGATAAACTGTAAGCTCTTTGGTTGGTAGTAGTTGTTGTCTTGGTGGGTTTTCTTTTCTTTTGTGGGTTTTCCTATTACCTTAAGATATAAAAGTCAAAATATATAGGCTCCTCTTGCCTTTCCCATAGAATATTATTGGTTTTTTATATCTTTATGCATCTATTACCTACAGAACTGCCTTAAGAAGTATTAGAAAATTGTACCCACCGTGCAGACATATATCATGAACCACAAATGGAGACAACAAACAGTGCTTAACATTATGTAGTTCCTATTTTCAAAATGCTAAAGGGCAGGTAAAATTCATTGTAGCAACACTTTAATTAATCCAAAGAATAATTTAGCTGCTAAACAATATAACAAAATCAGTGCATTCTTTTCTCATATGCTAATTCTTCAATCTGGTGTGTCCACTGTGCACACAACGTGTCTGAATTCAGACTGGCCCCATTTTAAATACTTAGCAGCCACAGCAGACACTGGGTTCTACATTATCAGCTCCTGCGGGTAAGCAATGGCCAATAACCAGTGTCGTGATAAGCAGGAAATTGGGGTTCTGTGTCAGAGGACCATCGCCCTGTGTGGATGCTAAACCACCTGATTTCTGCTTCTCTAGAGACCAAGGAAAGATACAAGGTTCAAAGGTGACTCGGCCTAGGACTCATTCCCGTAGAGATAAAAGGGGAAATCCGCCCTCGTAGTCAGTGGTCAGGAACACTACAGTTGAGTGAAGAGCGCTTAGAAGAGAGACAGCTCAGAGGGTAAAGGTGCCTGCTGCCAAGCCACAAACTGTGAATTCCATCCCCTAGACCCACAAGGTAGAAAAGGACTGACTCCTGAAAGTTTGTCCTCTGACTTCATACGTGTGTCCCAGCACACACAGACCCACACATAATAAATAAACATAAAAAGTAATTCTAAAACTTTTTCAGAGGAAAAGCTTTTGCCAGAAAAAGGTTCCCTGGAGCTACTGACAACATGAGGCCTAGCATTAACCCTTAAAAGTGCAGGGTTTAGGTGGGAAAGATGGAGCGTTGGGCTTGCTTGTAATCCCAGCACCCCGGAGGCAAGGACCAGAGCATCCCTGGGGATCATTCATCAAGCAACCTCAACTAATTGGTGAGCTCCAGGCCAGTGACAAACCAGGCAGTGGTGGTGCACGCCACGAATCCCAGCAGAGGCAGGTGGATCTCTATGAGTTCAAGGCCGGCCTGGTCTACAGAGTGAGTTCCAGGACTGGCTCTATAGCTACTGAGAAACCCTGTCTCAAAAAAACCAAAAATATTTTTTAAAAAAATGTAGACAGTTCCTGAGGAACAGAACCCAGGGTTATCCTCTCCTCTGACCTTCTCATGCACACATACGTGACCATACGCTTGCACACATACACACATAGTATAGAGTGTATTCATGCTACAGAAATAATCTTCCTGACTAGGGATCGATATACTGAATCACTGGAAGACCACAAAGTATTTATAAACTATCACGGGCAACGTGGTTAAATCTCCACACAAGACAGAGTCAGCTGATACACAGCAAATGAGAAATAAGTTAACCATTAAAACACTCTCATCAAGTAACACTAGATCATATTTATGGAGCATGATTTTATAAAGCACTTTATTAGCCCTTCCCATTGGCTCCTGGCAGCACTGTGGGGAGGGAAGGTGGGAGGCCAGCCCATCTTAGACTAAGGAACTAAGGCCCAAGCAGCTCTATGTTTGCTTAAGTCTCATAGATGGTTAACAAGGAGCGCAGTTTCCCATGAAACTCTCTGGTCCGTCAGGTAATTCATTTCAACCTTGGCCTCATTGTCAGCAAGCTCTTGCTAGCTACTCAGCCGATGCCACGATAAATATCATTAATTCACCTTACAAAGGCCTTGCCTCTTCTAATAGATTAAGTTCCGATTAGCCTTCTACCACCCCTTTCCTCTGTGCCTGGTTCTCTAATCACGTAACTCCCTAGAAGGTATAAATGCCTTTGCCTCGGGGCAAGGACACCTTTTCACCAGCTCCCCACACCAGCAGCGTGCACGCCACAGTTTTGAATGTAGGAGCCACACTTTGTCTGCATAGAGATCTGACTTGCAAAGTCCCTCCGAGAGATGTGGAAGGGTTTTGGACAGGAATATGAAATGTCGTGATGAGCTGGTGTAGAGGGCAGATGAAGCAGAAAGGAACGAGTTTCAAATCACAATGGACTGGTGAGCCGGCTCGGTGGGCAGAGGGGCTTGCTGCACAAGTCTGACCACCGGGGTTTAATCCCTGGAATCCCGTAAAGGTTAAAGGAGAAAACCGAGTCCTCAAAATTGTCCTCTGACCGCCACATGTGTGCCTTCCCTACCATATACACACATATCAAAACTTGTTGTCAAAATTAGAATAAACATGGCAACGGTCAGGTCCGTGTCAGCTCTCCTGGTAGCTCAGGCCCTGCCTGTCCAGCCACCAATCGTAGCCATGCCTTCACGATCGAATCACCCCGTCCCTTGGTTTCTGTAGCACCTATCCCTCGGATGTCTTTATTTACCTGTCCCCACCCCAGGGCGAATGTCAGGTCTACGAAACCACAAACCCTGTCTGTCTCGCTCACTCTTGTACCCACAGCCATTAAGCCCTCCCTCGGGCCCTTGCTAAACACTCGTAAATATCAGTTTCATGAATGAGTGTTTTACTCTGCGCTAGGAGCCACGCCAAGTACTTAACAAAGCTTAAGGCTGTGTTGTGGAATGCAAGCCCTAGATTGAGTTTTTTATTTTGTGTTTTAGAGGTTCCCACCATCTTTGTCACGGTGAGGAGTTAAAACTTTGTCAACAAAAGGCTGGAATGTCAGATTCCAAAGAAACCAAGGGTCTCACTCAGTACCTGTGGCTCCTCCCAGAACTTCTCACCCCACCCTCTACCTTAAACCTCTCCAGCCCAGTGACTGGGCACCACTTCCCTTCCCCTGGCTTCTGATTCTTATATTATTCAGTCATTTTGGCTACATGCTCTCTTGATTCCTCACTGACTTGCTCTTGGCCTCTTTGCCCTCTCTTCTCTTCCCCTTTTGCTCTCTCCCCCCCCCCACCTCCTCTCATGGTCTGGTTCATTCTGCTAGCCACATTCAGTCTGGACTCTCCCAGGTGCCTCTGGTGTTCCCTCCCTCGTCTCTACAATAAAAAGCTTCTCTCCAACTGTTCCTAGGACTGGTCATGTCCTCATTTTCATTCCGTGAGGTCAGCAGTAATTTCATTTGCCCAAACTTTAAAACCCTTTTCTCAGAGAAACCTTCCCTCATTCATTCCAAGTTCACGTCAACATTGGAAACTATTTATCATAAGCTTCTGAAAAGAAAGACAAAAATCTGCAGGCAGCCATTGTACTCATTGCTGTGACCAAACACCTGACTTAGTGTGGCAAGGCGCAGAAGAAAGGGTTTATTCTGACTCCCAGTTCCAGGGGGATACAGCCCATCAAGTGATGTGGGAGTCCTCTCTGTATGCTGTGAATAGGTTTTATTAAAACCATTAGTTAATAAAGAAGCAACTTTGGCCTATGGCAGGGCAGATTACAGCTAGGTGGGAAAACTAAACTGAATTCAGGGAGAAAGAAGGCGGAGTCAGGCAGACGCCTTGTCGGTGCAGAAGGAGAAAGATGCCAGAACTTTACTGGTAAACCACAGTCTTGTGGCGATACCCAGATTAATAGAAATGGATTAATTTAAGATATTAGAACTAGCTAGGAATATGCCTGAGCCATTGGCCAAACCGTGTTGTAATTTATATAGTTTCTGTGTGATTATTCGGGTCTGGGCGGCTGGAAAACAAAAGTGCAGTCTCCAGCTACAATCAAGTGTGGAAGGTCTTATCTTCCTACCTCAATTTATCCAATGTAGATAATTCCTCAAAAAGCATACTCAGATGTTAACTTTATCTAGATGGTCCCCCAGGAGTGTACCTCGAGGCTTGCTCCTAAGCAATTCTAGATCCTCTCAATTTTATTATCAATATTAATCATATCCTTCATTTAGTTATCCAATAAACGTTTATTGAACACCAACTATGTGCCAAGCTGAAGGCAGAGTGTGCACAGACAGGCAGAACCTGGAGAGGGTGCCGTTATACCAGGGCTGCTTTTCTCATCACTGACTCTTTTCCGTCTCTTCTGTTGATTGGCTCGCCACCATTTTCCTTCAGTCTCCCAAATGAGAGTGCTCCTCAAGTCCAGCTGTAAGTATCTCTGCTGATTTCCTCTTGGAAAACTTCATCTGCCGTTCCGTCTTACACAGGTACCTACATGAGGATGTCTTCTTAATCCACGTGGCTGATGCTGACCTTTTCCCAAGTCCCCAACCTGTATCTCTTTCACTGTGATCCAGTGCATCCTACCCTGCCTTTCTCAAGTCAGCATTAGGATGCTTGCCAGTCAACTCAAGCACCTGGTCACAGTGGCAGGGTTCCCTCCACTGCAGGAAAGCCATACTTATTTATTAAGCTGTGCCGTTATTTTTTTAAGTGCAGAGAGCTAGGGAGATGACTCAGTGAATTAGACACTTTTCATGTTAGCATGAGGACCTGAGTTCAAATCCCCAGAACCCACATGAATCAGAGCATGATTGCATGTGTATGACCTGAGTTCAAATCTCCAAAACCCATATGAATCAGGGCATAGTTGCATGGGTATGTAATCTCGGTGCTGTTGAGACAGAAAGATGGGGGAGGCAGAGACAGGAGGATCACCAGAAGCTCGGAGCCACTAGCCTACTGAAAGCAGTTGTAAGCAACTAAGAAACCCCGTCCCGAACAAGTTGGAAAGTGAAGACAGACACCTAGGAGTGAGAGGTTTGTCACACGTATTTGTGATTTCCAGTGGCCTGTCAGTCCTGAGATATCTTCAACTCCCCAGAGACGACAAACATCTCTGGTTTTTGCTCTATGCAAAAATATGAGTTAATTTAGCACAAATAAATCCTGTCTGGATGGAGCTAAGGAGTACCTGCTTTCAATACTATGTTGCTGAGGTCAGAGGTGGTCCCAGGTGACTGGCCGCCAAGCGATTCCTGAATGGCATCCCCTGCCAACGTGATACATTTAGTCAGAAATGTTGTATAAAGACCCGATCAAAATGAAATGATCTTTTAACGCGAAGAAATCAGCGTTCACTAGCAACAAGGGCATACGTCTATAGTCCTAGCACTTGGAAGGCTGAGGCAGGAAGATTGTTGAGAAGTTCATGGCCAGTCTCATCTATATAGTGAGATCCTTTCTCAAAACAAAAAAGCTAGAAGATACTGTTTCTCTTTCAAAGTCCTCTGTAAAATCAGCGTAAGTCCTCAGAAAATCCAGGTTCCTTTATAGAAATTGACGTGTTCATGTTACACCGTATATAGAACTGTAAAGAATGCATAACATTGCTGGAGAAAACAGAACCAAGGTTGGAGATGTGGCTTAGGGGTAAAGCACTTGCCCACCATGCACAAGGTCCTGGGTCCATAGCACTACAAAAACAAAAAACAAAAAAAAAAACTATGTTTTAACGAACAATTCAAGGTAATTGACACTGCCTGAATTCGGCGGTTATAAAGCTATCATAACAAGATACTGTGCTATCGAAAGACACCCTCATCAATAATGAAACAAAGCAGGAGACACCAAAGCCAGATCCACATACATATTCACTAACTTAAAATGAAGCCACCGAGGCAGATCAGCGGGGAGAGGATTATCTCTCCCCAAAACAGTGTGGAAAAACTATAAATCAAACCAGGTGAGGTTGTATACACTGCGATCCCAGCACTCAAGAAATGGAAGCCTGTTTGTAAATACGTAAATACATAAGCAGAGAGAGTAGTACGAAATTTATTCTCTATCATAAGAAAACTAAGAGCCTAATAATAAAATAAGCAAAATAGAGGCTGGGGAGCTGACTCCATCGGTAAAGTGCATGTGCATACCACAGAAACAGGACTCCAGCATCCACATAAAGTCAGTCATAGTGCTACAAACCTGTGATCCTAGTGCTGGGGGCCCTAAGAAGGGAAAACATCTGAACAATAATGGATGGATAGATAGATAGATAGATAGATAGATAGATAGATAGATAGATGGATGGATGGATGGATGGATGGATGGATGGATAGATAGATAGATAGATAGATAGATAGATAGATAGATAGATAGATAGATTTAAAGATAGATAGGCAATTGAGGAAGACATCTGACTCTGACTTCTGTCACACACGCACCCTTAGACACTTACAAACCACACGCAAAATATATTTTTTAAAATGAACTCATTTCATTTTAAAAAAAAAAACCAGCAAATTAGCACACGAAGACGTGCTGCAGAGTCACTAACTACAGAGGAGTACATCAGGTCACCAGACCCCCAGAGCAGCCAGATTCCAGGTTGGTGATACTAAGCCCTGGTGAATGTGTATCACCTGAAATATGTGTGCCTTGTAGTGAACATGCAAAACGGTAGACCCTCTTCAAGAATGATTTGCCAACTTGGTAAAAAAAAAAAAAAGTCAAGTGTACACCTTTCATACAATAATTTCTCCCTTCTTCTCAAGTCCATACACACAATCCCCTACGATGAACACTTACATTCACACAAGGATGTATATACAGTGTTCACACTAGCTTTCCCTGGAACATCTCAACACTAGAACTAATCCTATTTGCCCTCACAGAGAGATGAACTGGAAACCCACCTAATAGACTACTGTTTAATAACAAAAAGCAACCACTACCAATATACACAGCATGAATGAGTCTCAAAATAATTACAATGAGTAAAGAAGACCACGCACGGTCACATGATTCCATGGGTGTGAAGCCCTTACTTTCTTCCTCTGATTTTACAAGTTTGTCTCCTGAGTATGTTTCAGGTAAACATTAACAAATATTTTCACATGACTTATAACTTCCCCTTTAATTTAGTTTATAATGTTTGCTTTGGTTTTATTTGCTTTTTATTATACCATCCTGTTTTGTAATAAAATTTTCAATGTATAGTATTACCTTGTAAGCCCTTAGAGGTAATGTCAATCGATGAACCTAACATTCCTTATATGGTGCCATTTGCCTTCAATCCCAGCACCCAGGAAGCAGGAGGATAGAAAATTGCAGGCCATACTGTTGAAAGAAAAAGAGGGGGGAGGGAGAGAGGGAGGGAGGAAGGGAAGAAGGGAAGGGAATGGGGGAAGGAAGAAGAGGGAAGGAGAAAGGAAAGAATAGAAAGAGAAAAGAAAGAGAGGAAGGAAGGAAGGAAGGAAGGAAGGAAGGAAGGAAGGAAGGAAGGAAGGAAGGAAGGAAGGAAGGAAGGAAGGAAAGAAGCTGGGCAGTGGTGGCGCACGCCTTTAATCCCAGCACTCAAAAGGCAGAGGCAGGAGGATCTCTGAGTTCGAGGCCAACCTGGTCTACAAGAGCTAGTTCCAGGACAGTCCCCAAAGCTACAGAGAAACCCTATCTCAAAAAAACAGAAGAAGAAGAAGAAGAAGAAGAAGAAGAAGAAGAAGAAGAAGAAGAAGAAGAAGAAGAAGAAGAGAAAGAGCAAACAAAAAAGAGAGAGAAAGAGAAAAAGGAAGGAAGGTAACAGATAAATTGAATCAAGTTATCCTTGATTACACAGTGTGGTGGAAGCCAACCTGGGATACATGAGACCCTGTCCAAAAAATAATAATTTTTAAAAAAGACAAATGTAAAAAATTCGAGGGGGAACATAGCTGAATAAGCAATAAGAACAATAATCCATAAAGCACACCCAAACAAAATGGCGAACACAGAAAATGGAGGAACTGTCTTGGAGAGGGTGACATAGGGAAATAAAAGAAATATAAAATAAAAAGCTTCAGAGGTTGTGGGGGAATAAATGTCATTCCACATAACAAACCCAGTACATGCAGATGTTAATGTTCTATTGTTAAAAAAAACAATTGGCATAGGATCCCTCTATGGATCCCAGGCTTCTCCTGCATCAGTCTCCACAGGGCTGAGATTTGGGGCATGCACCAACACACGAGGCCCTGTCATGTCGTCTTTAAGGTATGAGTCTTGCTATTGGATCTCTAGGCCAGAGGCCTGATTCTGTGGGTTCAGCGCTGGACCAGGCTCAGTGACTCATTGCAACTCAACTGACCAAATGATGGACAGCCACAGCGGCTAGGCAAGAAGGGATTGTATTCAGTGTAGTCACCCTGGGGAAGAGCACGAGGACATAGCGTTCCCTTCTGCAGTCAGCAGTGTGCTGATAAGAAGTCTAGGCCTCGGTGGAGAGGAACAGCCTTGTGGTCCGGAAAGTACGCAAAGCCAAAGCCATGTCTCTCAAACGGCGTGGGCTGGTTCATTCCTTTGGACTGGTTCATCCTTATCTCAGGACGTTCTGCTGAGTCTCCAGTCTCCTCTGCAATAAGCCAGTAGCTGCTGCCTGGAGCCGGTTTCCTCTGTCACAAGACGTTTACTAATGCGGCCTGTTGTTCCTGGAACGTAAGATAACTGCAGGAAAGAATGACACAGAGAAAGGACAACCGAGACCAACAAGAAGTCTGTAAGGCTTTGGGATTAAGGCCAATGAGTGGTAGTTTCTAGGCACCATCCAGTAATCAGGAAGACGGCTTCAACACTGGGGATTGATAATGTGTTGAATGTGGTAACAGCCTTAGGCTGGAATCGGGGTGGGGGACTACCGCGTGTAGATTAAATACACGCTAGTGAAGAGTCAAGCAGGACTCTGACCCGAAGTTCAAGCCGGTCAATGACACACGTGGGAAACAGAGACAGAGAGGCCCAGCTTTCGGTCGCCCATCAGACACCTGAGAGACCAAGTAAACTGTCAGAACTTCTTGGCAAAGGCAACCTGAGTCCCTGTTTCAGTCCCATTAGCTTGTTTGCAGAGTGGAATGTAATAATGCGTTGGGAACAATAAGGAAGAAAATAAGGACACAGAAAGCAAGCTTCCTTCTTGTCCTTTTCCCAAGTACACTCCGCTTCTCCTCTGAACAGTGAATATCTAAGGACTGTTGAAGAAGAAACCAGCCCTGCCACCCTGCTTTGAACACCCAATTATAATCTTCCACCAGCACTCAGTGGCTGCAACCAGCCCAGCCCCGACCCAAACCCAACCTTCCTTCCATCCTCCTACACTATCTACAAAGGCTTCCAGCCTGCCACTCTGCCCAGGGTCACTTGATTCTCACCTGTTCCTTAATAGCCCCTGGATATACGCTACCTGCTATCTACGAGCATCTCTTCATGGAGGCCCAACGTGCTAATCATTGACACAGAACTGGGTCCTTTCTTCTTACAACGCCAGCCCCTGGGCCACCACAGCCACTGCCCAGAAATATCTGATGATCAACTGGCAAGATGACAACCTCATGGTGATTTCCGGGGTCTGACTTCCAAGGGGTTCATGGAGGTCTTGGAGGAACACGGAGTTACCTCCGATCTTTATCTGACTCAGTCCTTCATCACTGATGGAAGAACACAGCTTGCGTAGGCACCATCCTACGCTGTCTTGCCTGGTTTCGGTTTGCAGCTCCTTCTCGCGTTAGCGTCTTATATTTCAAGTGGTTCTACATCCTCTTGCACCTAAAGCCGTAATGCTCAGTGGTGAGGATCGTGAGGACTGACAGTGGGGTGGACTCACCGTGAGGACTGGAATTGAAAAGTCAGGAGTGCGGAAGAAAGAAAACCAGGCAGAACTGCGACCATGTAGTCGCTGACACCGTGAGATCATGCGTGCATGAAAACCTTTGTCTAGAAGTTTCTTAACTATGGGGAAACTTTACACACACTATCCCAGTAGGTTCTCTCAGTCTGTAGAGTACATTCAGTTTAATTTATACTTAATAGTAATTTTGTTTTTCTCTGAGATTCAAATTTAATTAAGCATCCTCTATTTTTACTCGCTAAAATGTCATCCTTACCCCCAAGGGACACGTGACAAAACCCGGACAGGTTTTCACTATTGAAAATTAACTTGTTTCTAGCAAATGAAGACCAGAGACCCTGCAAGGCAGAGTCAGCCCAAGGCAACCTGGCCCCAAATATTAACCATGGAACTCTGATTTAAGTGAGGGAGTGGTTCTGATCTAGAATCCCAGCATTCAGGAAAGTGAGGCCACTTGTTTTGCATGTGCAAGTTCGTGGGCTCTAGTCTCAGTAGTGCAAACACACAAAACCCCAATCAGATCATAAAAGAAACTCGTTATATTGAAGATGGGTGTGTTAACACATTCCTGTAATCTCAACATTTGTGTGGCAGGAGAGAAGGGACTAGAGGCTGAGACATCAAGAAGAACATCTAAAGAGGAAAGTTCGCAGAGAAAGATAAAGCCTTCCCCAACCTGGGGTCTCATGAAGAAATGCAGTGTGCTCAGGACGGCTATAGAGAAACACTGGATGCCCTTCTTTATCTGGGCTTCATCCAAAGGACTGAGCATGCCTGAGAAGAGCCCTTGTTGTACAAACAGAAGAGGCAATGCAATAGGAACTTCCTGTGCTCTCCACCTCATGGCCCAACGCTCTCTAGGCCTTTTCTCTCTACTCATTAGCCCACTTTGATTCCGGGAGGGTTTCCCTTTCTTAATAAAGCATATTTCTGTTTCTAACCACCTCTCCTTGGCGCAATGAGTCCCTGCCCCAGAACACGAGAGCCTGGAATAAGGTGCCCTCTTAACTCAGATCTGCAGCCCTGCACTAAGCACGTTTCTCTTTCATGCACTGGTTAACAGTCAAAGCAAGCTTCCCTGGCACTTTGGCCTCTGTCAGTCTTTGCCTAAAGCCCCTTCTCCATCTACCACACAGCTTCAGGCAGACCTCCATGGCTGAGCATGTCAACTTTCTCAGACCCTAACTCCAAAAGGCATAACTTCCTCTGTGTCTCTTCCCTCTCCCCTTCTTCCAGCAGCTGCTGATATTCCTTTACACTTTTCTCTCAGTCTCTGATTGTCCTCAGACTCCCTTCTGGTTCTGTTTTTTAAAACTGTGTATTTATGAGACTAAGAACTTGAAAAGAACCGACACTTCCCCTTGCACTTGGGAGATAGAAGAAGGAAGATCAGCTACTCAGAGTCATCCTTGACTGCGTAGCAAGCTGAGGCCAGCCTGGGCTACATTAGACCCTGCTCTTAAGGAGGAAAAAGGAAAAGAATAGAGTGGATAAATGCTGAAGAGGGGGTGAGGACAAGGTACAGCATTGACGGCAGCAGGATGGTGGCAAGTTTGAAGAGAGAGCCTGGGCTACATAGCAAGACACTGTCTCCTAGAAAGACAGTATCATTGCAAAGGATTCTGTATTTGGCTAGGGATATAACTCAGAGATAGGACATTTGTCCTTAGCCCTAACAACAAAATAATCAGGTGTCTTTAAAATAGTCCATAAGGATAGTGTCCTTCTATATACTTATAAGACTCTCAACCACCCCCATCAGCTTTGAAAGTATGTTTGTAAAGTTTATTTCAAATCTATGAGCTGCTAAAACCGAGAGCATTCTGAGGGACTCTTGAGGAGTGTGACATTCTTTTGTACTTATTTGTTTTGCAGTGTGGGGCTGGAACATGGGGGCCTTGCATATACAGTGTAAAATTGCCCCCCATTGAGTTTTAGGCCCAGTTTGAAATTAGTATTTTATCATGATGAAACATTACCACTCCCCTCCCAGGGAGAGCTATGACAAAATCCTGCCTGCATTTGGTAGAGGGAACTCAGAAATAGAGGATATTCCAGGCTCCCATGGAGCCCTAAAAATGAAGAAAAGCAACCGGTAAGCATAGTGCACTTCCAGCAAATCCAACTTCCCACACTCAGGTCTTCAAAGAAATCCATTGCAGAAGAAGGTGTGTGTGTGTGTGTGTGTGTGTGTGTGTGTGTGTGCCTGTGTCTGTCAGCCTTTGTCTGTGTGTCTGTGTGTGTCTGTCTGTGTATGACTGTGTGTGTCTGTGTGCATGTCAATGTGTGAGTGTGTGTCTGTATGCCTGTGTCTGTCTATGTGTGTATGTGTGTATCTGTGTGTGTTTCTGTGTCTTGTCTGCGTGTGTGTCTGTGTGTGTGTCAATGTGTGAGTGTGTGCCTGTGTGTCTGTATGCCTGTGTCTGTGTCTATGTGTGCATGCATATGTCTGTGTGTGTTTCTGTGTCTTGTCTGTGTGTGCGTGTCTGTGTGCCTGTCTGTGTGCGTGTCAATGTGTGAGTGTGTATCTGCGTGTGTCTGTCTGTATGTGTCTGTGTGCCTGTGTCTGTCTATGGGCATCTGTGTCTGTCCGTGTTTTCCAGAGAAGATGAAAAATTTTCATAACTGATTAGCATCCAGAAAGCAACAGCCTGTTTTAACCTTGAGATGCAAATCAGCAAAGATCGTCAAGGGATCTGAAGGGCTGGCAGATTTGATGGAAGATCAAATTCCCAGCATTTCTAGGGCAATTAGTTTCACATGCAAAGTCACCCAAATGGGCTGCCCACTCTCTCCGCACAGTAAAGCCCTGATAAGACTTCAGAGGTTTACAGACTTCGGACTAATTGGCTGGCACCTACCCAGCAGAGTTTGTTATCCTTAGCCCCGGTTCTTCGAACAGAGAGAAGGTGGACAGGGATTATTTTTCGCTTGGCCTCTTAAATGTTTCTCCTCTCCAGATCACTAAACTTAAACTCCAGGTACCACTGGTAGGTATTGTGTTGCTAACTATTCACAGTTCTGGGAAGAAAGGGGCTACAATGGAGTCAAGTCTCCTTGCAGACTTCTCTCTCAAGAGTCTCCCTGAAGCTGAGCCTTGGTCTCAAAAGGGCTTAATGCCTCTGCACTATTATCTGACCCTTTCAAAAACCGGGGAGGAAGTTGCTGTCAGTTCCAGCCCGAGACTTTGGAGTGGGAACTAAATGGACTTTGAAAGATCTGATTGCAAAGCTGCTTTCCTTGCGCCCGCACCCCATGCCTGACTTCTCCAGAAGTGCGGTGCTGTCTGCAGTGGACAAGTTCCCGCCACTTGGCCAAGGGCATGTGGTGACTGGAAAGCAGTCCATTGTCAGGATACGTTTTTCTACTTCTGATGTCTGCCTATGCGCGCCTGTTGTCATCACCTTGGCTCTCTGAAGGGCAGCCCAGCACATCCTCTGGGGCCATCGAAGGCTGGAGAGCTTCCATCGAGAGTTTCTGCCTGCCTGACAGGTATATGATGGCCCTGGAGGCTACTCTCAAGGGCATTCGCTTCGATGTTTTCCACTCTCTTACACTGATGAGGCTGTATCGTATTAGAGCTGGCAGCCTGCTCTCTCGGATTAGCCAAAGGACACTAGTGAAGACCTCCCCAAAGGGAATACGGCTAGTCAGAGATAGATGCTGGTGGCTGGTGGGACCACAGCCCAACAGCACAGATTGCCACTGCCAACTCCACCCTTTTGGCTTTCCTCTAATATTTCATAAAGAAAGTGGTGTCCCATGAGATGGGAAAACCAGAGAGATGGACATCAACATTCACAAATTAAGAAGCCATCTGATAAAATAGACTGGAAATCCTTTCCTACCTGGGCTATGGGCTTGGGGGTGGGTGGAGAGGAGGAGCAAGCTCAACATAAAGGACCTATGAAAGGTCACGAGCCTCTTTGGCCTAGTGATTTGGGGCCTTTCCCCGGGTCATTAGCTCACTCCAATCCTCAGAAATGCTTTCATTATCTTAATAAACCAACTCGATTTCTATTCATAGCTGGGCATCCCAGGGTATCTGCTTAGTGTGATTCTTCTTCCCAAGGTGGAAAGTTAAGTCTCAGATCCTGGGGCAAATGGCTGAAGTGCCTATGTAACAAATCAAAGTGGACCTGACCACCAGGTTTTCTCAGCATCCCTCAGTCCCTACATGTTAAAGGGTATGGCTGGCATACTCCACCCTCACCCTCTACCCTGAACTCTCCAGCCCAGTGGCTACGCTGCCCTGCCCTATATAATCCAGACATTTCGGTTACTGGTCTTTCTGTCTCTTGGCCAAAACTGCCCCTCTTGGTTCGGCTCTCCCCTCTCACCTCCCCCCTCTCCTCACACACTCCAGCTCAGTGTGGTCATGTTCACTCTCCCAGATGTCCCTGCCTCTGGCTATGCTTTCCCATGTATTGATAATAAAGCTTCTTGTCCACGATACCTAGGAGCAGCCATGTCCTTTCAATTTTTTTCCACTCACAGAAGATTCTGGAGACTTCAGCAGGTGTTCTCCAAATTCTCTGCTCTGCCCTTGGTAACAGTGGGACAGACCAGGCCCTACAAGAGCTGCTTGACACCCACCTCACCTTCCTGGAGTGCAACAGTCAGGTGTGGCGATTCAGAACAAGGCTCTTATCTCTGTCACTTTGCTAACTCTGTAACCTCCTATAAAGTTACTTTTTAACTATAGTTTCCTTGTGGATATGTGTGGCATAGTATGTTTTGTGTTGAAGTGGGCAATAAATGAACCACTAATATATGGTGAGCCCTCAGTCAATGCAAGCATGGGGACTGACGGTGGCAATGTGTGTCAAATTCATGTTTGCAAATTCAGTGACATCTGCAAAAATGAACACAAAACCCTGTGGCATGTCTCGATCTCTTACGGACCGTTTTTTCATTATAAAACCTTTATCTTTGCCTAGCTCCTTCTGTCCCATTTTCATTTTTAAATTTGTTTTTATTTTGTGTGCCTGGATGTTTTTGCCTGCATGTATGTCTGTGCACCGTAAATGTGTGGTGCTAGGAACTGCACCCAGGTCCTCCTCAGCAAGAGCAGCCAGTGCTTTTAACTGCCAAGCCATCCCTCTGCCCCCGTTTTTATTCATTCTTTGGCAGTTTTATATATATAATGGATTTTCATCATTGCCATCCATTATACTCTCTTATTTCCCCCAGCCTCCTCTTGTTCAAATCCCTCTCATACCCTCCTCTTATTTTCATGCCTTTTTGGGGTGAGGTTATTTACTAGATAAAGGGCTACCCATGAATGACTACGGTGCAAGTAAGTGACACCCCTTCCCCCGGGCCACCATTAGACTTCAGTATTCCCCCGGAGCGGTGGTGCCTCCTGGGCCGTTTCCACGGTAAAGTGCCGACAGGCCCAGTCTTCTGTGAGGCTGTGCGGGTAACCACAGCTACAGGGAATTCAATAGTGTAAGGGCCAATGTCAAGTCCAAAAGACTTCTTTTTGCAACACACCTCCCCACTCTCTGGGGCTCTTTCTGTTCTTTCTGCTCTGTATTGACAATGTTCACTAAACCTTTGAGGGACTTTTTAAATTAAAAAACAACAACAACAACAACAACAAAACTTTTTATTTTATTTTATTTTTTTTTTTGAGTCAGGGTCTTTTATAAGCCATGTTGGCTTTGACCTTGCTTTGTACTCAAGCACAACCTTAAACTCCTGTTCCCTGTACCTCCCAAATGGTGGGGGTACAGGCTGGTGCCAACACAATCAACTTGCTTCCTGTTCTGTTATCAGAAAGCTACACCACCCCACTGACCTTCCCTCCTCTGGCAGTTCTGCAGGTACCCACTCAGCGTTAGCACCCGGCCTCCCGCACCCCGCCTCCCACTGTTTGTTTCTGTTGCTCTCTCTATCAACACCATCTACAGAGGACCAGCGCTGGGATCTGGCGGGTCAGAGCAGGGTGATATCCACAGCCCCCTCTGCACACTATGCTGCAGAGCTGTTCTTTTTCTCCTTACCAGTCCCAAACCTCACAATTAGGCAACACTGTTTGAGACGCTGCCCAGTTAGGCAAGGCTGTTTGAGAGGTGGCCACTCATGACAAGGCAGCAAAGGAGAGCCACCCACTTCCTTTTCTAGGGACTGCGGTGAAGCCACCGGTGCACAAGACTCATCAGATCCGCACACTAAAAGGAAGAGTAGCTGGAAAGCAAAGCCTCCGAATGGGGAAATTGTGTCTGAGACAGGGTCCCATGTATTTCAGGCTGGCCCAATTCACCAAGTAGCTGAAGATGACTTTGAACCTTGCTCCTCTTGCCTCCAGCTCCCAAATGCTGAGGTTATAGGGTACTGAAGATGGAATACACACACGGGTTCACGAATACCAAACAGACACTCTGTCAGTGAGCGACATCTGGGATAGAAACATTTTGATGAGACCGTAGGGAGAAAAACACGTCGCTGCATGAACAGTAAGCAGCTCTTGGAGCCCTAAGTCCTTGGGGACAAATGAGAACTCACACTAGTAACTGAGAACGTGAAATGGCCAGGGGTGTAGAGCAGACACAGAAAGGTCAGCTTCTCCCAGTGTCACCAAGAGGCCTGGGACCTGCCTCGCTGGAGCAGCCGGTGGCAGCTGTGTGCCTGAATATGCATATTCATGCCCTACACTGCTGCAGGCAGAGGCGTGAATATTTTAAGTCTGTATTTTCTGGATCTGTCGGGAGCTCAAAAACTTTGGCAATCAAAATTGTGGACGGCTGTTAAGTTGGAGGAGGGAACACATACGTTCTTGAACTCTTTCTTCTGCAGGGACTGCCAAGTAACTGAGATCAAGAATGAAAGGCAGAGAATGGATTTGGGGATTTTTTTTATGATGCCCTGTGGTGGGTCATTTTCTGTGGAAAAAGAACCCAAAGGCTAGAAGTGAACAGCAATAAATGCAGACAGAAACCCAACAGGTTTCTACAGTCATTACTCTCTGTTGGCTAAAACATGTGATGTATCAAAAAATGTCATTTTTTCACATGGGGGTGGCTGGGTGTAGTTGTGTGTGCACACACATGTGTGTGCGCTGGGGAAGGCTGGAGGACATCAGCTGTTTTCTTTTAAGTTATGGGTCTCTCAGGGGCCTAGGAGATGGATCCGTGGTTAAAGAAACTACCACACAAGCCTGCCAATCAGCATCCAACCCCCATATCACACGTAAGAAGCTGGATGAGGCAGCAGGCATCTATAACCCAGCACTCCTCTGGTAAGAGGAGAGAGGAGACAGGAAGAGGGTCTAGAAACTCCCAGAGCGCTCGAACAGCAGCAGAAGCAATAAGAGATTCTGCCTCTTAGGGAGAAGGCAAGAGCTGGCCCTCAAAGGCTGTACTCTGGTCATTGCACCCTGGGACTCATGCACCCACACATACACATGCAGCAACCGAGGGACTGGAGAGGTGTCTCTGTGGTGAACAGTATAACTGCTCTTGCATATGACCAGAGCTCAGTTCCCAGCACCCACGAGAGGGAGGGATCTGACAACCTCCTGTGACTCTGGTTCCAGGGGAATCCATCACCCTCTTCGGGCTTCTGAAGGGACCATGTACTCATATGCCCAAACCCACACTGACAAAATATAGATTATTAGAAATAAAAATAAAACCTTAAAGTACTTTTTTTATATTTATTTATTATGTATACAATATTCTTTCTACTTGTATGCCTACAGGCCAGAAGAGGGTACCAGACCTCATTACAGATGGTTGTGAGCCACCATGTGGTTGCTGGGAATTGAACTCAGGACCTTTGGAAGAGCAGGCAATGCTCTTAACCGCTGAGCCATCTCTCCAGCCCCTTAAAGTACTTTTTAAGTGACAACATCACTCACTGGCCAGAAACTTGCCTGGTTAGCTAAATTTCTGACCATCAAGCTCCAGGGTTACACCAGTCCTGGAGTGACTTATGTACCAAGTACGGCCGGCTTTTTTTTTTTTTAACATGATTTTGGAGCTAGAACTCCTTCTTTTTGCAAGGTCAGCACCCTACTGAGTGAGCCATCTCCCCATCTCCTCAGATGTCATTTTTATTGGTGTCCATAGATGCCAAGTATTAGCCTATACCTCCCAATGCATCTACCCAGAAAAGGAGGAAGAGGAGAAGAAGGAGGGAGCAAAGAGGGAGAAGAGAGGGGGAGGGGAAGGAGGGAGCAGAGGGTAGTAAGTCAGGAAGATAATTTGGCTTTGCACAAAGAAGGCTCTACCGCACCTAGCAGAAAGGACTCCTATCACTTCAGCTTGCATTGCATCCATGGAATCTGGTCTCTGGCACAAACTCAGTGGTGTGGGGCTGGAAAAATACAGTCCAGCTCCATGAGCATGCCCAGGGGAAAAGAAAAATCGATTAGTAAACACCTGGTCTCTAGCACAGCAAGCACCATTAACGTTGGCATCGAGTCAGCTCCACATTGGCTTCTGCCTTTCACTGGCACAATGTGCAGTGCAGACATGGCTGGGTTGAGCAAGATTGATTGATAGCCACAGGAGGCAGAGCAATCATCTTGCCCTAGAATTGGTCCATTTCTGGCAGGTCGGCTGTCATTTCCCATTTCCTGACCATGGCAAACATGGCTAATTAATCATGACATTCCTTCCCTTTAACTCCAGAGACAACAGGCAGGGTCTTCATCAGGAAAGAATCGCAAACATTCAGGGCCGGTGACTTGTTAGAGCTGGCTTATAAAGCAAGACTTATCCGCATTCCAGAATCCTTCCATTCCATACCTTCTCTCTGCCGGAAAGCTGAAACCCAGAGAAACAGAGTAACTTATACATCCATTCACCCTCCCACTGACAAAGGTACATTGTGTCCTTGTGATTTTCTAAATATTCTTCTAGGTTCAGACAATGTTACTTAAGAAAAAAAAAATCCAGGCCGACCTTCAACAAACACTCAGGAGAGTATAAAGTGAGTTGAGTGAACTAGTGATTACACTTCAATGGAACAAGTGTCTAGCAAAGACAGGGCAGTAAAGGAGAATGTGGCTGTGTTGAAGAGAAACAAACTAACCCCTAAATAGGTGCTTCACACCTGGAATCCCAACCAATGAGATTTGGAGGCAGGAGGGTCATTGAGTTCAAGGTCAGTCTCAGCTACCTGGCAAATTTGAAACCAGCCAAGGTTACCTGATACCCTGTCAAGAAGGAGAAAAAGAGGGACTGAGAGGTGACTTGGTGGTTAAAAGCACTTGTTCCTCTTGGCTGAGGACCTGGGTTTGGTTCCAATATTTGCTTTACAACCATCTCTAGTTCCAGGGGACCTGGCATTCCCTGACTGCTGACCTCCGTGGGTTCTAGGCATGCACGCAGTATGCATCCATACATTCAGGCAAAACAAAACAAAACAAACAAAAACCTCATACATGTAAAATAAATAAACCTAATTTTTTTATTTAAAAAAGGGGAGGGGAGAAAGGGAAGGAAGAGGAGAAAGGGGGCTAGAGAGGAAGGAAGAAGGAAGAAAGGGATTTATTCCAGCACTTGCCAAAGATGATCAGGAAAAGGCTACTGTACAGGGTTTTGCAACAGGCACGAAAGACCAGGCACAGCTCCAAATACAATAAGGAAGACTGGAGATTTATAGCTGAGAAGCAGACTGAGGGTATTAGGTGATTACCAAGAGTTCAGAATGATTATAGCTAAGCCAATTTAACTGAATTCTTGCTAAAAGCAGATGAGAGTGATCTTCAAGTTGGGGATTCCTCCTAAGCTGACTAATAGTATTCTTATTAAGTTGGGAGATTCAGGTCGAACTAGGACATATACTGAAGGCCAAGACGTAGAATACTTAGATGCATTTGAACAAAGTAAGGTCAAGAAGTCATCTATAGTGACAGCTAACCTCAGCATGTGAGGGTTAAGGAAAACCTATTGAGAGAAAAGCCATCAGGACTTAAAATATGAATATTCTTATAAGAGCCTCTCAGGCAAGGGAACTCACCCAGGTTCAGGCAGTGTTACTTAAAACAAAAGTTGAAAATTAAGATGAAGATTGCATATTATGCACAAAATAGCGAGGTGTGTGTATCAATAAGCAATTGCTGTGTAACAAACTTTATCAAGTCTTTATGACTTAAAGTCGTAATAGTAGGAGTTTGAGAGAGGGAAAGGGCTTGCAAGTTGAGGACCTGAGTTAACGCCCAAGTATGGCGCCCACATCTGTGATCTGTAAAGCAGTTGGAGGCAGGGGATCCACAGAGCTGGCTGGCCAGCTAGTGTATCTGAATTGGTGAGCTCAGAGGTTAATGAAAGACCCTATCTCAAAATATAAGGTTGAGCAAGAGACTCCGCCAGTAAAAGAACCCGCTGCCAAAACCAATGGCCTGAGTTTGTCTCCCAGGCCATACACAGTAGAAGAACCCACTCCTGAAAGTTGTCTTCTATTCTTCACACATGCACCGTGGCCTGGGTGTTCTCACACACACATGCATTCACTCAAGCATGTGTACACACACACAACTTAAAAATGAAAACAAAAGGTCAAGAGCAATTGAGGAAGACGTCCCAAAATCAACTTTTACCTCCACACACACACACACACACACACATGCATGGGTTCCTCCATGCATCTTGGCACACTAATGGATATATACATACACACACATACATGTACCAGGCACAAAGTTTTAACAGCATTGCTTTGGCTCAAGAATTCAGGGTCAGCTGAACTGTCCTTTTCTCAGCAAGGTTCATATAAGCACTGGCAATCAGCAGACATTACAGAGATAGCTTTCTTGCATGTCTGGGCATTAACTAGCTGGAGGTTGGCTTAAGACAGTCTTGGATGTACTAAGCAGTCTCTCTTCCAAATAGGTCCCTCTCTGGCAGGTTATCCTGGCCCTGTGTACACAGCAGTGACAGGTTCCAAGAGCCAGCAGAAATTCTCCATGTCTCTAAGACTAGTCTCAGAATTGACACAATACCATGTCGAGTATTCTTAATGAATGAAACAAGTCTTAAGGCCATCCCAGAGTCGAGGGTCAAGAAACAGAATCAATCCCTAATGGGAGAGACCACATAATCTCTTTGTAAGGCAAACACACACACACACACACACACACACACAAGGGGAGACTTGTGTTTTTTCTTGCTGGCTCACTCCGTTCCTTTGCGCTTGGCACATGTGTTCTTGCCTTCAGGGAGAAAAGCAGCAAGGAGGAAGAATGAAGAGAAGTTAAGGTCAATCGTGAAGTTTTCCTTCTATTGCTCAGATGCTCAGGAGCCTGAGCATTCTATGGCAGGATGGGGGCACTTTCTACTCTATCAGAGAACCAGTGTTCAGATCCCAGCACAAACACTAAGCAACTCACACACAGGCCTGTAACTCCACACAAAGGGATCTGATCTCTCTTTCTGACATCTGTGGGTGTACACATACACACACACACACACATACACACACACACACATACACACACACACACACACAGACATACACACACACACACACACACCAGTAACTCCACTTAAAATGATCTGAAATCTCTCTGGAATCTATGAGTACACACATACACACATATACACATATACACACAGACACAGATAAAATAATACATCTTGAAAAAGGAAAAATGACAAGATACAAGATGAACTTTAGAAAAGCTGTATCTTTACAAGCCTAATTGGTAGTTGATGAGTCCGTTGTAAGAGCAGGACACATGAAACACAGTGAGTGACTAGATTAGAGAGACATCCAGGCGGCTCCTTACCCATGGTGGGGGAGAAGCATGAGAGGAGCCATTGCCGGGCTGGTTGGTTCCTGTGTGATGTCCTTGCCGCTTCTGTTTTACACACGGTAACTTTAGAGGTTGCTTTTCTTCCTGCATTGCTGTCACTGGGTCATTAGGGTCAGAGCCTGTTAAAGCCAGGCCCAGCCACTCGTCCCTAAAAGTCCAACTGAACAGATAGGTAACAGTGAGTAAGGAAATGTATCAATGTGGCCACACATCAGAAAGAGCAAACAAAGAGATCCAGTGCCCACCCCTCCAGTACCCACCCCTGTCCATCTTCACGGTACCGACATGAGGTTTGATTTCAAATGGAAGGCAAGAGATATATGTAAGTAAGCAATCGTACATTAAGCCTTCAATGTCTAGGACCCAGTTAGTCTTACAAGATGATCTGGTAAGCTGTCACAGCTTCGTAAAAACCTCTTCCTAGGAGACATGTTCCTTCTCTGGCTGGTACCAAGCTTCAGTCTTTCCCTTCTCCCAGCAAGAAATTCCCGAGGACATTCCAATACCTTGGGAACCATTATTTGAATAATCTGATAGGCCGACAGAGGGGCACAGGTGTGCCCTCTTTTAAATACCTTCTTCCAGCCAGGAGAGCTACACTGCCCGCCATGCTGCTTCCTTGGCTGCATTTCTGAAGGCATCCCCAGGAAACGAGAACACCAAGGTCATTCTGAGAAGTAAACCTCCTGGAAAGGCCACGTCCAGGGCATCACACCGACTCTCAGAGTACTAACGCCTTTAGAGACTGGGGAATAGCCATGGACACTAATAGCTTGCATGTCTACTTGGCATTCTGGAGAATCATTAACTGTTGTTAGATAAAGAAGCCATGACTGCTGCTAGTCCAGAGAGCAAGAAGCTTAGCTACATAGCAACACCTGCTTTTAGAAGCCTTCATCCCCTTGGCTTTCTTTTCACTTGTCTATATGTATGTTACATGTGTGTGCGTGCCTGTGTGGGCCAGTTCTATGTCAACCTGACACAAACTAGAGTCATTTTAGAAAATGGAACTTCATTTGAGAAGATTTCCCCACTAGATTGGATCATGGGTAAGCCTGCAGTACATTTTATCAATTGATTATTAATACAGAAAGACACAGATCACTGTGAGTAATACCATCCTTGGGCTAGTAGTCCTAGGTTCTATAAGAAAGCTGCCTGAGAGGGATGGAGAGATGTTTCGTGGTTAAGAGCACTGGTTGCTCTTCCAGAGGACCTGGGTTCAATTCCCAGCACCACAAGGTGACTTACATCTAGCTGTAACTCCAGTTCTAGGGATTCTGACACCCGCACACAGACATACAATGCAGCCAAAACACAAACATAAAATAAAACTAAACTAATAAAAAAGAAGCTCTTCAATAAGAAAAAAAAAAAAAGGAAAGCAGGCCGAGTAAGCCATGATGAGCAAGCCAGTAAGCAGCACTCCTCCATGGCCTCTGTATCAGTCCCTGACTTCTGTCCCTGACTCCAGGTTCCTGTCTTGAGTCCCTGAATTCCCTCATTGACAGACTGTAATTTGGAACTGTAAGCTAAAGTAAGTCCTTTCCTCCCTCAGTTGCTTTTAGTCATGGTGTTTTATGACAGCAAACAGAAACTAAGGCAGTTCCGGAAGAGGCCAGCTGAATGAGTCAGGTTCCCTGGAGCTGGAGTTATAGACGGTTCTGAGCCACTCAGCATGTGTACTAGGGAACCCAGTAAGAGTCTTCTGGTTTAACTGCTGGGCCGTCTCTAGCATGTGCATACAAATACCTTTTTAATTCCCCCTCCTGTGTGTGTGTGTGTGTGTGTGTGTGTGTGTGTGTGTGTGTATGTGAGGGGCCAGCAGATGCTCCATGGGGGTAAGAGGTCAACATTTGACGTCAGTCCTCACCTTCCACCTCTATTGAGACAGTCTCCTGTTTTGCTGCTGTGTGTGTAGGGCTAGCCGGCCTGTGAGTTCGGGGATGTTCTGGTCTCCATCTTCCTTTTCACCAAGGAGCACTGACTGCAGAGGGTGCTACTGTGTTCAGCTTTCTGTAGGTTCTAGGAACTGAACTCAGGACCTCATGCTCATCCAGCAAGCACTCTCCCCGCTGACCCAGGAATTTGAATCCTTTCAACTTGGGGTTCATATCTGAAACCAGTGTGTTTTCTCCATCTTTGGCACACCCTTCCAGCGAGCAGTCTACCGGTCTCTGTTGATCGAGTCAAGCACTCCCCTGAAGCTTTTCTCAGTGAGTCACATGCTTGCCAAATGGATTTCACCTTTACTCTGTCTGACCGTTGCAGCCACGCCCTCTAACTCTGATGAAATCTCCCTATTTCATTTTGCATGTTGCGCTGGCCAACAGAAACCTCTGCTGTTTGTTTAGTGAAGATCTACACCTCTATGATGACTATACACTGTACGGCTTAGGCCCCTTCATGCCATTTAACGTTATCCTGTTTAGCTGGGTACAATGGTGCAGGCCTATAACCCAGGCACTCAGATAGAAGTAGGAGAATAGAAAGTTCAAGGCCAGGATGGGCCACAGAGTAAAATCCTGCCGTTCGATCAATCACCCATACATATTTCTATACATACATACACGTATATACACACACATTACATAGGAACTGGGGGTATTAGAACAGTTGCCCTGCATAACTGAAGTGCTGAGTTCAATTTCCAATACTTCATAAACCTGGTGAGATAGTACATGCCTGTAATCTCAAAATTTGAGATGGTGGAGGCAGGGAAATCAACAGTTCAATATCAAGTTCAAGGCTAAGCTAGGCTACATGAGACCCTGGCTCAAAAGAAAAGAAAAATATCTTTTTTTTTTGGAACTAGGGGCAGGGCCATTCTCATTACTCCTTTTGGTTCATGTCTCCTGCTATAGATCTGAAGGGGTAACCTCAGAAAATGCAGCCAGCCTTCGTATGCACACAAATGGCCTCGACTTCCCTGCCTCTTGAATCTGGTTTCATCTTAGCAAGTGCTTAAAGCAACCAAACAGCAAGGAAGCAATCCAGGAAAACACAATTAAGCCCTGGACTCTCTGACATTGGCTTTCCTAGAGCAGCCGCCATGTTAATTAGTGAGAGCCTGCCAGACACCAAGGGCCATCTGTCCCAGCTAGCCTGCTGGAAGGTTAAACTGTGTGTTTGGAACACAGGGTAGGTTCTACAGCCGACCTTGCCTTCTTACCTGGCTTCTGCTGCAACCAGTTCCTAACTGGAGAAGGCTGAATTTAACGAATAACTTTTGTATATTTTTAAGAGTAAGCGGGTCAGCCATTTTTCCCTTTTTCCTCCCTCAGAAAGGAATGTAGAATCTGGGTGGGGGGGCTCATGGTCAGCTCAAGTCCATCTGAAGGACTGCAGCAGGGTTCTTCAAAAAAGCTCTGCCCCTAACTGAGAGGAAGGGTTGGCTCTCAAGCCCGAGAACAGAGAGCGCTTTGAGCTCTGAATACTAAGTATAGTTCAAAAATGCAACTCATTGGAAAGGAGAAAGGAAAATCACAGGTTTTACAACAAAGTCACTTTTCAGGTTCTCAGAATCTCTTGAAAAGACCTATTTTACTATTTGCCTGGCAAACTTGAAGGATTTTTTTTTTTCTTTTTTGGTCCTGTCTACTAACCACAGGTCTCTGTGGGTCATCACTCCTGAAGGAGTGAGCTGAGCTGCCTTAGCAGGAAAAACCAGTCAAACCAGGGAAGCATAGTACAGATGGCAGCCCGGGCCCTGGAGACCTTTATGGAGAGAGCAGGGTGTGGTGTGGGTGGATGGGAGTGGTGAGGAGAATGGAGAGACATTCGTTCTCTTGCCAAGACTCTGGGCGGTGAAGGCAGCGGAGGTGAAGTTCCACGGCGGTGGAACTCGGCCCAAATCTGAGGACTCATGAATAACTGCAGACAGGAGACCAGCCGAGACGCCCTGACCCCCGTGAAGAAATACAACCACCTAGGGCTGGCAGCCTTTCAAAGGAGGCCACTCAAGACGGATGCCTGCTCTTCCATGCTTGGGGACCGGGCCAATGTACAGCGGACTTAGGGGACTGAACGAGAAGGAAGGCTATTGGAGAGTTACCAGAGCCCCCAGTCAGGTGGTTCCGGCTACCGTGCTTGGCGATGAAAGTTCTCCGTGACAGGTTTCTTCAGCCCGTGATTTGGAATGCGATGTCTGCATGGAAGTTAACAAGAGAAATTGTGACTTGGTATTGTGGGCTTAAGCCATTTCCCAAGCTTACTGATTATGCCTTCCAGCCCCACACACTTAGGTCAGGGAGAGGCCAAGCAGCTGTCTTTTTGGCATCTAGTGCTTTCGGAATGGGAATTCTGATGCAGTCATGGGAAAATGGGAGCAAAGCTTCTGGCAGACAGCTCATCACTATGGTTCCACTGTTCCTTCCATTCCACTGCTCCACCCATTACAGGTGGTTGATGAGAGAATCGGTCCCTCAAACATCGGTGCTGGCTGTGGTCTCCCTCAGCCTTCCTTCCCTAAGGTCTCTGGTCTATAAGAACTGATTCCTTCTTCCTAAGAACAGCTCACCAACATAACCACTCTCTGGGCAAGGACCCGGCATGTTTCAAGTGTATTATACAAGCAGCAGCCTAGGTTTGGGGCAGTCTACCCAAACGTCAATCATACTTATTCCTTTCTTATCTTGACAATGAAGACAGATGTAGTGGTTCCTATTGATTGTCAACGTAACAGGACCTGGAGTCACCGAAGAGACATGTCCTTTAGACTTATTTGGGAAGGATTTTCTACATTTAGGTGGGACGACTCACCCTAAATGTGGGAAGCCCCATTCCATAGGTTGGGGTGGTGTACTGTATCTAAAGAGGAAGTGAGTTAAGTGCCAGTGTTGACCTCTCTGCTTCCTGATGAATGAGCAGTTGCCTCAAGCCCCTGCCACCATAAGGACCCTACCACAGTAGAAGGTAGCCTCAGATTGAACCAAAACAAACCCTTCCCTTCCTTTGTTGAGTTTGTCAGGGGTTTGTTGCAGCACTAAGAAAGGCAACCAACAAAACAGATGCCAGTGGACCTATAAATCGGAGGAATCTACAGCTCCTGATAGCTTGCTTTTCCCAGTTTCTGAATGGCAAGCCTATCCATTCGTTCTCTGGCCCCAGGTCTACCATAACACATAGAGTAAAAGCCGAGGATGCTACATACAGAACCACAGCTATTTCTCCCTCCTCCACTTTAGCAAATCTTTCTGCACAGGCACAGAAATGGCAAGTTGCTCAGCCAAGTTTGTCCAAGGTCACACCGAGAGTGAATGCCCCAGGATCCATCACCCCACGCTTGCTCTGCAGCGCGCATCATACACAACGAGGTTGGCGCTGATGTGATCCAACCACCACCATCAACAGCGTTATTCTATTATCATCATTTGTTGGGAGCTTATGTTGTGGAAGTGTAGGGGGCACCCTTCATGATGGGTCACCCAGCTATACTGAATGACAGGACAGCAAGAGAAACGCATATAAAGTATTTGGTTTCAGCTCTGTCTGACACAGTACTCTTGGGACTGCAGACTCCAAGAGGCAGAGGTAGTTATCAGATTTGTGTTTAGGTTTCAAGAAACGAGAACGGCCTTTTTAGAAATGTGATTTGCACAGAATGGGAAGCTCTGAAGGAAGCGAGGGAAAACCCAGCAAGGGCTGTGATCTACACTTCTGTTTCAAGTCCCCAGCTGCAGCATTCCTAGGCTGTAATATTACCTAGGAATAGGTCGCTTCGTAGGTAAGCGAAGTAGGTTAAAGTTCTTTCTTGTTTATTTTTGTTTTAAGTTTTTTTGACTCTGTAGTCCAGCCTGGCCTTGAACTTACTCTGTAGTCGAGGGTGACTCTGAACTCTTGATCTTTTTGTCTCTTCTTCCCAGCTGCTAGGGTTACAAATGTACACCACCATGCCTGGCTTATGCAGTGCTGGGATTTTGTGTGTGCTAGGTAAATGGTGGGGTGGGGTGGGGGAATAAAAAGGAAAGGAAAGGTCTAGGTATGGTAGTGGAGGAAGTTTATTGTAGATAAAAGGGAGAGTATAGCCAGAGTCAGGGACATCTGGGAGAGTCCAGAGTGGATATGACCGGACTGAGCTGGACCATGCAGGGAGAGGGGGAGGAGAAGGGAGAGGGAAGAGAGAGGAGCCAGGTGCAGCAGCCAGGAGGCCAAAGGTAAAAAGGGCGGGTAACCAAAATGTCTTGATTATATAGGGAAGAGCCTCTGGGGAAAGGGCAGCCCAGCCCCTGGGCTGGAGACTTCAGGGTAGAGGGCTGTGCTTGCCCGTCATACCCTGTAACAGGTAGGGACTGAGGGATGCTGGGAGAACCTAGTGGCCAGATCCGCTCTGATACGTTAAATAGGAACCTCAGCTGTTTGCCCTGAGTTTGAAATGAGACATCAAGGTAACAACTCTAGCATCTCCAACCCAATATATAACTTCCTGATGGCCAGCTCTTAACACAGGAAGGCTAGACCAAGGTCAGAATAGGATGTTTGGGATTTGTAGTTGAATTAGGAAAGAGGGGTTTTCTAATCTCTATGAACTATCTGGGGAAAGAGGAATTCTAGTGTCAATGTCTTCCCGTTGGGGAGAATGACAGAAGTGGAGGGTGCTTGGGAAAAGCACCTTAGCCTAACTCCTGACTCCATTTTACATGTTGGGGGAAATAAAGTTCAGATCCCCAAGCCCTGGGGGAGCTGAGAACTTTCCAATGGCTGACTAACCTCCTCGCTAAACCAGAGAAATAGTCGTTATACATCTTTAGCTCTTTAGACACGGTATGACTGTTCCCAGAAACAGAAAGAACAAACGAATCCGATTGGTTGGACTGAGAGGCTTTCATGTATTTCGATTGACGATGATGGAACAGTCATGGAAGCCCCTGATCTCTAAATCCTGATTGGTGAAAATCATAACTGCAACTTGGCAGCGACTGTTCAGAAACAGGGCTCCCGAGTCCTTGTCCTTCAGCCCTGACCAGCATATGTGGTGCTTTAAAAAAAAAAAAAAAAATCTAAGATATCTCTTCAAGACCTTTGTGGTCTTGAAGGGAATGTAGTGCCAATGTCCTAAGCAATTTTTAATTAAGTATTTTTTAAATATACTTAATAAAATGTATTGTATTTTTAAAAATACTATAATTAGTAAAAAGAAAGTGTATTTGTTTATTCTATTATGACTTGTTATTGAATTGCCAGCTTTTATGCCTCTTGTGCTTTATGCTTTACCCTTGTTAATAAATGTTCACCAGACTGGGTGGTGGTGGCACAGGCCTTTAATCCCAGCACTCGGGAGGCAGAGGCAGGTAGATAACAAAAATAAATAAATAAATAAATAAATAAATAAATAAATCTTAGAAGCCATTAAGTGTTGTCTCTCTCCTTCCTCATGGTGCTTAATAGGCTGAGTGTAACAGAGGGTGACATAGCCGGACTTTCGAGGATACCTTCACTTTGGGGTACGCTCTGCTGAGTCCGAACACGAGCACTGTGTCAAGAGCTAGGCATGCACTCATTACCTTACTCAGTCTCACAGGCACCTACTGAAGTCGCCATTGCCGCCCGCATCCTCCACGAAGAGAAATCACGCTAAGTTGCCCAGCATCACTGACTAAAAAGCGAAACAGCAAAACTCAAGGACTCGGTGACTCCAAAGCCGAAGCTTTGACCTTCTGTGATTCAGTCTTCCTCCCACAGGCAACTTCTATCCAAACATGCCCTACCAGCACCTCCTTGGTCCAGTCCACCCACCTCTCTAGGCTTCTTCTATAAGCCACAAGTGACGCTGAGTCAATCAGAGAACATAACCTGCCTAGAGACGCTCTACTCCTGTTTGTCTGAGTCCTGTTAACAGGATCCCTTCCTCTCCAGCCTATGCGAACCATCCCACACCAAATCAAATGAACCCTGAGCTCTCTTGGGAAACCATGCCTAATCTTTTCTCCAGACTGGCTTTGTGTCCTCACTGTTTTCCACCAGAACCCCAGGCAGTCTGTAGTTATGTTTCTCTCGTTTGTGTGTGTGTGTGCATGTACGTGTGTGTGTGTAAAATGACATTTATATTTTTATATAATTGTATTATGTTACAATTTATATAAACCTATAAGCTAGTACATCGCTTCTATTGGATAATAAGTGTTTTTAGATTTGCATTTGCTGCTGATATTAAATTAAATGCTTACCTGAAAGTACCACACATGATTGGGTGGGGCAGTGGGATGACTCAGCAGATAAAGGTGCTTACTCTGCACACCTGATGGCCTGAGGTTGATCCCCAGAACCAACTCCACAAGGTTTTCCTCTGACCTGCACACATACACTGTGGCATGCATGTACCTGCACTCACTCACACTCCCAAAATAATAAATTAAAAACTCTTAAAACCTTTATTTATGTATTACATACATCCTTGAAATAATAGCTGGAAATGATCAGTTAATTCAATCAATGTCACAAAGCCACTGAAAGAAAAAGACACCTTAGGAAAAAATTAGTTCTCTATAAATTTATTTGCATTTATTGAATGTGTGTGGGTTTTTGCCTGCATGTACTTCTGTGTACCACATATGTGCCTGATGCCCACAGAGTTCATAAGAGAACATCAAATCCCCCAGGACTTGAGTTAGAGATGATTGTGAGCTGCCATGTGGGTGCTGGGAATCAGATCTGGGTCCTCCGGAAGTGCAGCCAGTGCTCATAACTGCTGAGCCATCTCTCCAGCCTCCTCTATAAATTTAGATCAACAACAAGACAGGAAATAAGGAATTCATTTCAAGTCTGTTTTACCTACTGTGTAGAAAAGGCAAACCCTCAACCCTGTGGTTTGGGTCATTTGTTTGCCAATAAGTTTAAGTGGCTACGTGAGGCTCCTCTGAAAGAAAGCTTATGGAAATACTTGACATACATAAAACATGATAATAAATTTCTGTTTTGTTTTCTGCAGAGCCTGGGGCAATGGATTACAGTAATTACCATTAAAATAAGTTAACATTGAGACTGGAAAGATGGCTCAGCAGATAAGAGCACTTGCTACTATAGCAGAGAACCTGGGTTTGCACATGAGCACCCACATGGCAGATCCCAACCATCCATGACTCCAGTTCCAGGGGATGTGATGCCCTCTTCTGACAGGCACCAAGCAGGCATAGAGTGCACATGCACACACGCAGGCAAAACATTCACACTCACACACACTCACACACACACACACACACACATTTGGCATGGTGTTGTATAATACATTTGAGGAGACACTGTATCAAAAAAAAAGTTAGTAACCAAACTCTTCATTTCCTAGTTGAACTACCAGCAAATCACTCAAGAGTCCTTCTGGTCTATAAACTCCCCGACAGAAACTTTTTTTTTTCGTCCCTAGCACCAAATACAGTGCCTGGTCCATAAGTGGCCCATGAATGCTTATGGAAGGAAGAAAGGTGAGTAGGGAAGAAAGTCTAGTGGTATGCAATAGGAACGGTTAAAAAGCTGGGGATGGTGAATCCGCAGACTTTCCCAGGTCTGTGATGGGGGCACTGGATGCTGGAGGTCAGAGGCTATCTCAGGGTGGTCCTGAGTCAACAGCAGCCACCCTATGAGAGATGCAGATTCTCAGAATCCACCCAGACCTGCTGAATCAGACAGTCTAGGGTGGGACCCATCAATCTGTTCTCCTAAACCCTTCAGCTGATAATGATGTGTGTCAAAGTTTGACAACGCAGTTAGGAGACTCATTCTCCACTTACATCTGATAATACACTTGATGGAACAATCTATTTTAGAAACCTGGAGTACATTATTATTAAGTCCTTTTTACTAGATCAAAATGTTTATGCTACAAAAAATATATCTATACAAGGTACATCAATGCAATAATTATGTACTGTCTATTTCAAATCAGTTGCAAGAAGCCGGGTGTCATGGTGCACGCTTTTAATCCCAGCACACAAGAGACAGAGGCATGGGGATCTCTACGAGTTCAAAGCCAGCCTGGTCCACATTAACAAATTCTAGGCCAGCCAAAGCTACATGGAGAGACCCTGTCTCAAAAAAGAAAGAAAAAAGCCACAAGAGAATTTTGAATGTTTTTATCATAAAATGATAACAATTGGTGCTAACTGATGTTAATTACGTTGATTCGATTATTGTACAATGCACATGTTTTGTTATATAGTTTAAAGAAGATCACATGGCCAGTAAAGAATAGGCCCAGGAGCTGCCTCCACATGCTGCAGTCATAGTCTGAGAGACTAATCAGAGTGCTACACAGTGATGCTATTTCAAAAATAATCACCCATAATTAACATATAAAATTATTAATTTTTTATAGAGAATTTCATATTTCCTTCCAAGTGGTAAACACGAATATATACCTTCATGTATCTAGATGTATGCACAAACATGAAGCGGCAGTAAAGTATTTAAATATATTTCCATCTAGATAATTTTCCTTTTGTTTTACATTTTTAACATTTAAGATTATAATTTTTGTAAATTTTGTTTTTTTTTTTTTAAGACACAGGTTCACACTGTAGTCCAGGCTGTCCTGGAACTATGAGGCCCAGCCTACCTTCAAACTCATAACATTCTTTAAGCCTCAGACTCTGGAGTGATGGCCTCTCAGGCTTAATCCACTGCAATTGGTCTCATTTAGAATTTTAGAAAATTGGGTCGTATACTGCAAAGCTTAATTCTTTTATAAAATAATAGATTACAAACAAGTTCCAATATGATCATTTAAAAATGATCTTAGTGGCTGTACTAAAACTATTCTAAATTTCAGCTTATTTAATTTCGTTATGTTGTATAGCTAGACTATATTCAATGTTTTTAACTATACTGACCATCTCTGCATTTAAACAGTTATGTTCACTGTCTACTTTTAATCTGTGCTTTTTTTTTTTTTCCTGAGAGAAAACTGATCTCAGGTAGCTCAGACTGGCCCTGAGCTCTCTGTGTGATGAGGGTTGAGCATCAGCTGCTGTCCCACTGGTCCGCAGCATCTGAGAACTGAGATGAAAGCAGGCACCACCACAGCCAACCTCTAACCACTCCTCACCGTGCAGCCTCATGATGAAAAGCAACCCTCCCAACAGGACCTGCACCCTATAAATGTTTTCACTTTAATAACTTAAGACGGTAAAACAAAATTACACCCGGCCGCCCAGCTTGCCTGCTACCTGATGATTGCACAGGTCATTTAAAAGTTCTCTGAGAGATAATTTTATTAGCTTTAGCTTTAGAAAAACCGCTGGTACCGAGTCATGATTGCCTCAGATGCAGGATGGAAGGACAGAAAAGCAGGAAGAGGTTGAAATGCCTACGAAGAAAAACAAAGCTCTCCCTGTATGTGGCTTCTTTCCAGGTCTAGAGTCCAGCACACGGCAAATAAAGGTCTTTCTAGATTCAAGACATTGCCCATGGCCAAGGAGCAAATAAGGACATGACCCAGTGAACCACTGAAAACATAAGAGAAACTAAAGGAATGGGAGAAAGCCTCTTGACTTTCTTGGGAAGGATCATTCATTACATCTGAAATGGGCCTGGATGTCTCCCAAATACATCTTCAAGGAACTTGCAGGAAACTAAGATATTTAAGCCACCGAGAGGGGCCTGTGATATCTGCTATAAGCTAACTATAACAGGAACCGTGTGTCTGTGCTTACTACGGTGGAAAGGAGGGGTGTAACTTGGCGAATCCAGATCAACCCAGAGTCCTTCCTGAGCCAAGTGCTTTTGGGAGGAGACAGTTGGTGGTGTCAGATGTTTTGAGACAACTCCCCACCCCCCACCGCAATGGGGGCAACCCAGACGATGTATCGTTCAACAGTTTCTAGAGTCAAAAAATGTGATAAGCACATGGTGCCTACCCATCCCGAGTAAACAAATGTTAAGCAGGCAACTAGAGAACATAATTGTTAAAATAGACGCACACTGCCAGAAGCTAGCAGGCCTTTTGGTGTCAGAATTCGAGGAGATCTTTTCTCTTGTAATTATATCGTTCGTGTTCTTGCCAAGGCAGGATTTTGTGCAGTGGAGAGACAGGTTGCGCCGGCAGAACTGATCATTTGGATCACGTAATTAAATCTTACAGCAAGCCAACTGTTGAGTCAAACACTTGAGGATCCCAAAATGCCGCAACCGGGAAGCCTTATTCAGCAGCAAATCTCGGTCTAGTGTTTCACAGAAGAGGAAATGAAAGCCAAAAAGATGAAGTGATTTTTTTCCCCCCGAGTGGCAAAGCAGACCTCTGGCACAGCCAGGGAGAGAACACAGCCTTTGCTTTTTTTTACATTTACACTGTGAGACCATCCATCCAGTTACCCCTGCCTTCTCAGGTGGCATTGTCACCCACACACACCCCATGCCTGTGACCTCATCTGTAGCAAGATCTCCTTAGACCATCAGCAAGTATGTGTTATTTTATTAACTTTTGCAATGATTTTATTTGTTTTGTGTGAGTATGTGAACATACCTGTGGCGTGACTTGCAAGAGGTCATCAGAGGATAATTTGTGGGAGTTGCTTCTTTCCTTCTGCCATGTGGGTCACAGGACCAAACTGGGGTCATCAGATTTGACAGTGTGTAATTTACCCCCTCAGCCACCCTACACATTATCTTAATAAATGCTGCTTACTGCCTGAGCAGGCCTTTGCTGAACATCCACTTGTAAACGCTTTCTGCAGGTCAGTGTTCTAAATACTGCAAAAAAAAAAAAAAAAAAAATGGGTGCTTTGTAGAGACGAGGGTAGAAAGCCACTAAAGGCACACACAAGGGGATTCCATTGAGTACCACTGGAGGCAACATCACAACGATAGGATAACGATGTCTGGGTATGAAGGATGCAGCTTGGAAGCAGAGCATCCATCTGCTATGGAGAAGGCTCCAGGTTCGCGCTCTGGGATCAGATCTAAAAGGACTTCAGTTGGGAAAGAAAATAAGTGTAGAATCCCCAAGTCGTGTCCAGAAAAATGGAGTAAGCAGTTTCTTCCCTGACTCCCCAGCTGGTAAGAAAGATGGAGCTTTGCAAATTTAGACAGTAGGAGATCAAAAGCAGAGGTACACCCAACCAGGATCCTGAGTGATTGACAAGCACTGGAAGGGAGAAGCCAGGAAGATGCTGACCAAGCTGTATGGGAAGATGCCTATCTGATCATCCCATGAAAAGAGCTAAGTAGAGAGACAGGGCAATTATGTATATAGTATGATGAGAAATACATGCACATAACTTTAAAAGAAATTTAAATGACTTCTAATGACTTCTGAAAACACTGTATGTCCATCTTAAACCATCTATTGTGACACACACCTGCAATCCCAGCACAGGAGGCAGGAGCAGGAAGATAATAAATTCAAGGCCAGCTTGGATTACCCAGTAACTGAAGATAACTTAATGACTTCATGAGATTGGAGAGAGAGGGAGAACAAGGGAGAAAGATAGAGAGGGAAGGAGGGAATAGAATTATCAGCAGAACATCCAAAGGATTCGCATGTTGTGAAATACTGTGCAGAAATAGATCCTTGCATTCATCAATGGTGAGAAGCTAAAGGGTAAACTCCCACAGAGGAGAACCAGCCCTTGATGCAGAATTCTCATTGGCATTTTTTTTCTTTGACCCCCAAATCCCGCTCCAGATATCTACCCCAAATTTGCACAATACAAAGATAGGAAAGGTTATATGTACTGTGTCAAGTATGAATTGGCACTGGCTGGTATCTCAGTTTGCTTTCTATTGCTGTACTGAAACACTGATCAAAAGCAACAAGGGCGGGGAGGCGAGGAAAGCATTTATAGTATGCCTGACCACCATCCATCTTTAGAGAAGTCAGGGCAGGAACTCAAGCAAGAACCTGTAAGCAGATGCTGAGCCAAGTCCATGGAGAAGTGCTGCTTACTAGCTTGCTCAGCCTGAATCCTTATACAACCCAGGACCACTTGTCCAGGGGTAGTGCTACCCACAGGGGGCAAGGCCCTCCCACACCATTCGTCAACCAAGAAAATGCCTCACAGGCTACTTGCCTACAGGGCCAACTTGATGGAAGCAGATTCTCACTTGAGGTCCCCTCTTCCCAGATAACCTTAGCTAGTGTCAAGTTGACAAAAAACAAACCATCAAACCAACAAAACTGAAACAGTAAAAGAATAGAAACAATGAAGCTGTTCATTATTGGGAGCTGGCTGAATAAATAATATGTGTGTATTCTCTGGTGTCCTTAGAATGTTATAGTTCTCAAGGTACAGTAACCGATAAGAAATAAAGACAGAGAAAGGTGGTTTTATCCAGCTGGTTCAAACACATTTACACTTACATATATATAGTACATGCATGTGTATATGTTATATGGCTACATATATGATTATAAATACTTAAAAACAGAAATGCCTGTTGGAAGGGAGAACAGGGCAGAAGGGGCAAAACTAGTGTTGTGAATGCAATTTGGTTTTGAGATTTAACTTTCATCCATGCCAACATTTTGCTGTCGTCTTTTGGTGTGTGTTTCTTTTTTCAGGCTACTCTGGAACTAATGATGATCCTCCTGCCTCAGCCTCCTACAGATTATAACCCAGCTTTAAAATTTAAAAGACAAAGTAATGGCATCCATACGTGCCCCAACATGCTCACTTGCTGGCTCTATCTCTCTCTCTCAAAATGAGTGTAATTTATATAAAAAAAAAAAACAAAAACAAAAACTAAGTCTACAAATATGTGAATGAATGAATGAATGAATGAATGAATGAGTAAATACGCCATGTGTCCCAGTGAGCTAAAGCAGATGGGGAAGACTAACATCCTGAAGGACCACAGGGAAGCTAGACTGTTCGAGAATGCTCACAGCCCTTTCAAGGACCCATCTCTAGTTATAGTCACTGGATGAAAAAATAATAAAGTAAAAAGGAGGACATGATTGCTCCTAGGTTTGGCAAAGAAGCAGGTTTATGTAGACATGAGGGAGGGCATAGCCAGAAGCAGAGACGTCTGGGAGAGTCTGGATTGGACATGACCTGCAGACTGAACAGGGCCCTTTGAGGAGAGGGGAGAACCAGGAGACTGAGAGGTCCATAGGGGCAAAATGGGTAAAGGGTGGGGGGGTGGGTAAAAAAGGGGTAAGGGGGGCAAAGGGGAACATAAGGAGTAAAGGGAGTAAAAAGGGCCAGTGTAGCCAAAATGGCTGGATTATATAGGGAAGAGCAGCTGGGGGAAGGGCAGCCCAGTCCCTCAGTTGGAGAGATCGGGGAAGGGGTGGTATATGTCAGCCAGGAAGGAAAGCATTGTAACTGGGAGGGACTGAGGGTCCTGGAAGAACCTGGTAGTCAGAGTCTACTTTGATTTGTTAACAGATGCCTCAGTCAGTCATTTGTCCTGGGCTGAGACCTAACAGCCATCGAATATCCATTGCCTTCCATCTTCATGTAATCCAGAAGCAGGGAGGAGAGCAGGGCTGCCACATTTCCAGCAAAGGAACCAATCCTCACGATGCCAAAGCCACAAGCAGGAAAGGCCGGGAGGCTGACCAGCCTAGGACCTGGTTTGCCCTTTCCCTCACTCCGCCCTGGCTGTTGGAAGGGAGGGGCTGGTAGAGGGGAGTCAGGAGAGAAGGGTCTCAAAGGCTAGGGATAGAGCCTGGTGGTACAGAGGAGACCTAACATGCTTAAACCCCTAGGTTGAACCTCAGTCTCACCCAGAGGGACAGAGGGGAAAGGGAAAGAGGAAGGGAGGGGAGGGGGAAGAGATGGCTCAGGTAGCCCAGACTATCCTCTACCTCATGTGCCCAAGGGTGACCTGAAATTCCTGATCATCCTGTGTCTATCTCTCAAGGGCTGGGATCACAAGGGTGTGTGCCTCCACAGTGTGCTTTGGCACTGTTTAGCTTTAAAACAAAAAGCACGTAGCAAGGCCCTCCTCCCACGGAGGACTTGTGGTCCCATTTGTTCAGTTTTACAGCTGTGAACACCCTGTCTTCATCCCTGTGATGTGCTGTGGCAGCAGCAGGCAACTAAACAGGATGGGGGAAAACACGTATGAGCGTGTGTGGGTGTGTGTGCTTGTGTGCGGTGTGCAGTGTGCACAAGGCAGAGGGAGGTGGATCTCTGTGAGTTCGAGGCCAGCCTGGTCTACAAAGCGAGTTCCAGGACAGCCAGGACTGTTACACAGAGAAACCCTGTCTTTGCCTCCCAGGCGCTGGGATTAAACGCGTTCACCGCGTTTCTATGGCAAACTAGTGTGGTTACTGAAATGAAAGGTGTTGTGTCACCACTGCCTGATATGTAAGGTTGATCACTGTGACTGTTTTACTCTCTGAACTTCAGGCAAGCTTTATTTATTAAAATGCAAATGAAATATTACTACAGTGTGGTGTGAATGTGGTGTATGTGTGCTGTGTGGAGTGTGTGGGGGATGGGAGGATGTGTGGGGTGTGCGTGGTGTGTTGCGATGTGTGTATGAGGTGCATGTGTGCGTGTGCACAGTGTGTGTGGTGTGTGCATGGTATATGTCTGCGATCATGTGTGAGTGTGTGTGCACGTGTGTGTGTGGTGTGCGTGTATGATTGTATGTGAGTGTGTGTGTGGCACATGCATGGGGGTGTGTGTGATTGTGTGTAAGTGCGTGTGAATGTGTATGAGCATGTGGGAGTGGTATGCTTTCAACATTTAAGTTAGTACTTGGGGACCAAATTCAAGCAATAAAAGTGCTGTTTGCTGTACTTATCATATACAAACAGAGCGCTCACTATAGGCATATGATCAGAGATTGGAAGTATCAATCTCCTCCAGATCTGGTGTGTTCCTGACTTCTGTCTTTTTATGTAACTGCACGTGGAGAGCCTCAGAGACAAATTTTAGTCTTTTCATGGAGGAGAGTTCAGACCAAAGGTCTTCATTCTACTAAATTCTTGAGCCCTGGGTAGTTTACTGAAGACAGAGAGGAAGGGCTCCCTCTTGCCAGACCCCTCTCTCAGAGCGATCTATTGCCAGAGGGGGGAGAAAAAACAGCTCAAAGATGTCCAGGTGTTTCTGGAAAGGACTAGCGCTTCCCTAATGTTGATGAGGGAGGTAAAAATCTAGATGGAGAAGTTCCATTCCAGGAGCTTGGTTAATGAACACCTGGAGAGTGTCAGCCAGGGCCGACGGCTTCGGCCTCATGTACCTGCATTTTTATGTGTTCTGATGGAGCCAAGAAATGGAATCCACTTCTTTCTGTCATTAAAAAGAATAGTGAAAGGTAAAGCAGAACGAAAACAGACTTTATGAACAAAAAGGATCTGTGGTATTTTGAGATACTCTGCTTCTGAGTCCTGTCTGAGGAGTTCCCCTTTGCTGTAGCAGAGAGCCTAGAACCTCAGCAGGAGACGGCTGCTCGGGCTGGGGAGGTGGCCTGCTGTGGTAAGCATGAGGACCGGAGTTACAATCCCCAGAATCCTGGTAAAGCTAAGGGTTTACCTTTCCTTTGGGGCAAAAGCTCAACTCTACATAGTCCAGTAGTCTTAGCCAGACTGAGAGTCACTTTGTTACTTGGCTGGCCTAAACTCTGTATGGCATTCTTAACCTCAGCCTGCTGAATGCTGAGATTATAGTTGTGAGTCACCCAACCTGAACAAAATGCCAGAGCTTTGTACTGGGCTTTGGGTTTATTTAAGTTGTTTCACCTTTACAAGACTAGGAACAGAATCCAGAATCTGGCTCAGTCTAGGCAAGTTGTTTACCACTGAGCTAACATCTTCCGCTTGTGATAACACTGTTACTATCCCATTAGCTTCAAAAAAGATACTAGTAACTCTAGGATTTCTGAAAAGATACTAGTATCTGAAAGACCTAGAAGAAGACATCTCCCGAGAGGAAGAAGGGGGAGATGTGGTTCTAAAAGCTACAGTTATTAACATACACTTTTATCTGGTGGCCACTCACTATGCCCTCACTTGGCCCATTTATTAGTCCATTTGATTTGTGCCTATATATTTAACCCTCATCACATAACATCCATTTCACAAGTAAGAAAACGGAGGCACAGCCAATAAATAGCTGTGTGTACATTTCTGTCATTTTTTAAGAATCAAGGAAGGACCCAGTAATATAGCCCTGGCTGCCTTGACTCTTCATGTGTAACAGGAGCTAGCCTCAGACTGGTGTTGATTCTCTGCCTCCACTTCCCAAGTGCTGAGACCATAGGTACATGCCACCACATCAAGCTATGCTCACACTTTACTGAAGGCAGAAGCTAAAGGCAGTTTCAGAACTTCAGATAGGTCAAGTAAAATTCTATAACAGCGTGTAACTTTTTGAGGTTAAAGTGGAAGGCACCTAGGAAGAAACATTCATAAGGGAAATTCCCTTATAGAAATCTCTAGATCCTCATCTCGCTTCTCTGACCTCATTCGCCTGAGTTTTTGCCCTTTTCACCGCTTTCTAGAACAGTCCATTCTCTGTACAGGGACTATTCTTGCCCACGGCCATCCCTCTTCTTGTACTAGGTAAAACGTCACTGTGAAGCAAACTCAACGCTTGAGTTACTCCATTTAAAGTAACATCCAGACTTCTCAGAGAGGTTAGTATCCCAGTTGCCTGACTTCTTTGGTGCCATTGACACTTAGCCACAACCAAAGACCTTTTCTTCCCGCCCTGGTCTGTCTGTAACTGTTAGGTAATACTTGTGTCCTCCAGAGTGTCGCCAGAGTACAGTGGCTCTATAGTGACCTGTTTGGATGGGAAGAAACATCTAGAAAAGCTGCGTGATGTCTCTCTTTCCCAGTGAGGCAGCTATTACTTTGGGCTGCTACTATTATTTGGCTCACTGCTTCTTCCCTACAAATCAGGTTCCCTAGGGCACGCCATTTTTCTCCCCTTAACTCCACGAGGTGGCAAATGGAGCCGAGAAAGGCTTAGGCTTTAAGCTCATCATAGTGTAAATGAAGCTTATTCAGATTGTTGTTTTGATATAGGGGCTCACGAATTCAGGCTCGCCTCAAATTCCCCGCTATGTAGCCAAGAATGACCTCAAACTTTTGACCCTCCTGTCCATCGCCAAAGTGCAAGGATATAGACATGTACCACCATGCCAAGTTTATTGTGTACTGGATATCAAACCCAGGTAAGTGCTCTGTCAATTAAACCATATATCAATTAAGCCAATTAAGCCCAGGACTTCTTTAAAGAAAAAAAAAGAAAAGAAAAGAATACTCTTTCTTCAGTCTAAGCAATCAATAAAAGGCTGTGTTAGAGGTAGTCCTTAGTCACGCTCTAATCCAGACACCCAAGGTTTTTATTGGGAGTTGCCTAAGGGCCTGGTTGTTATTAAACAATGTATAACTACTTTCTTTGAGCCAAATACCAGGCCTTGGCCTTTGCCCAGATAAGTGGTAAGAAACCTCATGTTAATGTTTTATTGGGGTAAACATTGCTTGTGGTTGTTCCCCAAGTAGGGTAAATCACTCACTATAAACAAGCCAAAGAGATTTCTTTTGAATGAAAGCGACTCGCACTATTCTGGGGCCCAGAATAACAAACTTTCTGATGCACATTTACACACACGCTCCCCGGTTTCAATCTAATAATTCAGAACAGTGATTAGAGCTGGCGTCATTACCTGCATTCAGTAGACCAGGAAATGGAGCTGCTTAGAGTCAAGCGAGGGCAAGGTCATTCAGCCGGTTAATCAAAGAGCAAAGCTTCTTTTCTGGCGTCCTAGGCCAAATCTTGCCAAAGGATTGAGTTTGCTCCTTTATGTTGTAAAGTATTTTACAGTTGTCCCCCTACTGTATGATTCAAAGGCATCTTTTAAGCCCTTTTCCATCTCCATAAACACTCTATGTGTAAGGACTTTTATTTTCCCTGCCCGAAAGATAAGGAAAATTTGTCGTTATTGGCTCATGTGCCCCTATATAAGTGTGCCCTTCAAATGCTTCAGTGTGTTTGGTACGGTGTTACTCAAAGATTACAGATCCCAGGACAATCTCTGGAACAAACGGCCTCAGAGTGGAAAGGGCAAAGGGTGGTAAGACAAGCTGCAAGCCAGCAGTCATGTTATTATCCTTGACACTGGGAATAATTACTGAGCATGAGCAATTCATTTTCAGCAAGGTACCAAAACAATTCATTAGAGGGAAAAAATAAATAAACTCGGTAAATGGTGCTGGGACAAGTGGACATCTTCAAGCAAAAGAGTGGAGTCCTCTTCTACAGAAATCAAAAAGTCATAGCATGTGCTTAGAAACTTTGAACTCTAGAGGCAGAGGCCGGAGGATGGCAAGTTTGAGACCAAACTAGACTACATAGCAAGATTTTGTCAAGAATGAGGAGAAGGGGGAAGGAGGAAGGAGGAGGGGGAAAGAGGAAGGAAGGAAGTGAAAGAGGAAAAGGAGGAAGAAGGCAGAAGGAGGAAGGGAGTGAAAGGAGGAGGAAGGAGAAGGAGGAAGAGATGGAGGAAAAGAAGAAGAAGAAGAAGAAGAAGAAGAAGAAGAAGAAGAAGAAGAAGAAGAAGAAGAAGAAGAAGAAGAAGAAGAAGAAGAAGAAGAAGAAGAAATAAAGAAGTCATTGAAATGGACCATCTGAATGTGAGAACTAGATCTACGAAACTCTTGGAAGAAACTGTAGGACTTAGATAATGTCATAAAGAACAGATCTTCAGACATGTCATCAAGAACATAAATAACTGGGACTCTGATAGAGCTTACTGTGTTTGCCTAGTATGCACAAGGTCCTGGGTTTGATTCCTAACACTACATGAACCAAGCATGGTGGGACATGCCTAACTATAATCCCAGCAATCACAACTCTCAGAAGGTAGAGTCCAGAGGATGATACATTCAAAGCCATGCTTGGGAATTGGAGCTAGCTTAGGCTAAAGCCTTGTGAGAGTTAGTTCTATCCTCCCATCATGCGGTCTGAGAGATGAAACCTAACTTAGAAACATGCACCTTTACCTGCTAAGCCATGTTTCTAGCCCTGTTGTATTATTTTTTAAAGCAAGTATCATGCATAGCATGATCTCAAAACCTACTTATGTGAAGATATGTTTGCTTATATCTGTATGGACAAGGATAAAGGGTGGGAAAATCCAGTGACCTTTTATCAAAATTGCTAAAGAGGGGAGAAAGCATTAACTTTTGTGAGTTTTGGATCTCTCTCTCTCTCTCTCTCTCTCTCTCTCTCTCCCAGGATTTCTCTAGATAGCTTTTGAGCCTATCCTGGAACTCGCTCTGTAGACCAGGCTGGCCTCGAACTCACAGAGATCCACCTGCCTCTGCCTCCTGTGTGCTGGGATTAAAGGTGTGCGCCACCACCACCAGGCTTGGATCATTCCCACTTTTAAAAGTGACTGTACTGGTCCTTTCGCTTTTCATTCTCCTTTCCCACAACTCTTTATACCTCACCTCAGGAAACCACAGCGCTAATTTTTTTTTCACCTTAGCTCTTCCTGTTCTAGCATTTTAAACAAATAGAATCATAACTTTTGTGCCCAGTTGCTTTTGCCCATTAGCCCAGGTTGTTGCCTATCTTAGCAATTCATTATTTCTCTTGCTGAGTCAGATTTCACTCAGATGATGCAAGCCATTCTGTTCATCCAAACCCTGCTGATGCGCATTTTGGGTTGATTTTGGGTTTCTGCTACTGTGAATAAAGTTGCTAAGAATATTTTTCCATTATAATTTTTATATAGCTTTTCATTCTAGGTAAATACCTAAGAGTTGAATTTCTGGATTAAAAGCAGACACACGAGCATGCTGTATTTATTATTGAGAAAATGAATAGACTCTTCTATAGAGAGGAAAAAGGAGGGCTGAAGTGTAGTTCAGTTTGGAGGGCTCACCACTCACACAAAAAGCCCTAGGTTCCCCTGACAACAGTGCAGAAAGAGAGTGTCACAGTACTTGCCTGTAATCATAGCACTTGAGTGGCAGAGGGAGGAAAATTTTAAAAGTTGAAGGTTCTCAGCTACCTAGAGAGTTGTAGCCACGGCCTTAAAAAGAATTTTTGATTGGAAGAAATCTCTATTAAGGATGTTGATTGTTATAACGTGTAATAAAATATTCTATCTTTTTTCTCCCAGTTGGTATTTGGGTTTCTTAGATCTTCACTTTCCTGGTCAGGTCCATGACCCCAATGGTGGATCACAGGAAAGGGACATTCCTAATGGTATGCCTGCCTGAGAGAAATTAAGCTTTATTAAGAGACTCAAGTAAGGTTATAAGCTCCACCAGCAGACTGGAAAAACAGTTTCACCACACAGAGGGCTCGGCAAGCTAGACCGTACACAGGAGGCTTGTATTCTATAATCACAGGATGTCACTGCAATACATACTTAGCATTTAAATAGAACAAGGGAATAGGTTCTGGGACCAGTGAAGTTAACACATGAAGAAGCAGCCTCACCTCTGGGAGGGTATGTACATGCAGTGTGAGCCAAGCTTCAGTGGCTTACCTGTCTTAAAAATCCAGCTGGTACCGTGAAGGTACATCCTCAATAAGTACTGATAGCAAGAAGACACAGTCTCAATAAGCGCTGCCTGGAGATAAATATGATGTGGGTGTGAACGAAAATGGACACCACAGATAACTGAGAAAACAAATGTAGATGACAGACCTTTGTGGTATCTGTCGTTCTGGTGACCCACATTCTCAATCTGTTGAGCTCGTCCTGAGAACTGGCCTTGAGTCCTAACCCAGAGCAAAACCACAGAAGCGTCTGTCCTTCCAGATTTGGGTAGGAAAACCTGAAGGGTTAAATTTGAGCTCTACATATCATCGGAAATAACTTAAGAATTATGTACTGTCAGTAACATGATCTAATTTACAATCAATCCAAGATAGGTTATGTATACCCAGACTGAGGGGTGCTTGCAAATACTTCAAGAAATCTCTAGAGATGAACCGTGGCTAATATCTGCATCAGAGAGGAAAAGCCATAGACCTCTCTCTCCCCTCATCTAGTAGCAAGAGAGGAAATCAAGTTTTCCAAGGAGTCTGAAATATGCAGAGAGAAGCCTTCTGTAAAGGGACGGAGGATCCACAGTTGCCCAAGAAGTAGTGATGGAGATGTTTAAAGAAAGAGATGAGGCTGGGATACAGCTCTGTTGGTAGAGTGCTTGCCTTGTGTGCATGAAGCCCTGGGTTTGAACCCCAGCACTGCACAACAGGGCAGGTTTATGCACACCTATACTCCCAGCACTAGTGAGGTAGAGGTAGAGGGAGCACAAGTTCAAAGACATCTTTGGCTACGTACTCATACCCTAGCACTCAGGAGTCTTGAGACAGAAGTATTTGGGTCTTGGGATCAGTTAGGACTACACAGAAAGAAAAAAAGAAAGAAGGATCACAGAAAGATGAAAAATAACAAGTCCTTAGTCTGACGTGCAAAAACCCTCCATGTTGTGATGTGAACAAGATGGCTCCCTGGACAAAGTGTGTGCTTGCCACTCATGTCTGACAACCGGAGTTCAATGCTTGGAACCCGTGTAAAGTTTGAAGGAGACTTCTATATGTGTGCTATGGCATGTATATAGCCCCCCACAAACATCATACATGTAAAAAATAAATAAAAAATGCCCTTTTAAAAAGCCTCCAGGACTAAGGATATGGGTTAGCAGTTAAGAACATGTACTTACTGCTCTTCCAAAGTTCAGTCCCTATCATCCATGTCAGCTTACAACTGCCCAGCTCATCTGGCCCCTGTGAGCATTGTACTAATGTGAACATACTCACAATTTAACAAACAAAAGAAGCTGGCTGGTGGTGGCACCCTTGGGAGGCAGAGGCAGGAAGATCTGTAAGTTCGAGGCCAGCCTGGTCTAGAGAGCATGTTCCAGGACTAGCTGCATAGCTACTGAGAAACCCTGTCTTGAAAAACCAAAAAGCGAAAAGAAAGGAAGGAAGGAAGGAAGGAAGGAAGGAAGGAAGGAAGGAAGGAAGGAAGGAAGGAAAAGAAAGTAGTATTCCATGTTGGGATTCCTTCAGTCAGTCAGCATAACAGCATGATTTGAAATTATGGCCAAAACCTTAACAAGATGCAATTCCCAGTAAGGTGGGCAAGGTGGGACAAATCAACATATAGAAAAGCAAATACGGTTACCATCAGAGTAAAGATATTGTCCTCCAAAACCTGAAGACTCAAGGGAAGGAGCCTTAGGGGTTGCTAGAACCATAAAAAAAGTGCCACCTGTCAGTAGAATGTCCCCCACAGCAATCATGGTGCTGAACCACTCTCTCCCCTCCCTGTCTTTTGCTCTTCCTCTCCCCAAAACGGCAGAATCTTCTGGGAGTCCGAAACCATGATACTGTGGGCCCCAAAGTCCACACAAGTCAGACTGAAGCAGAGCAGAGGATGAGCTGAGCAAGCAAAGAACCATCAAGTCCCTAAGTTCACCTCCACCCTTCCTCCTCTCTCCTTCCAGTCCCCAGGACCTCCTCTCAGGTCCCAGAACAAGCTAATCTCCACCCATGGGAGGCCTTGACTGCTCTCTCTACCTGGACAGTTCTTCCATTCCCTCACCTCAAGATTATCTTTTCACTCCTGCTTTAAAGGTCACCCTGCCAGAGAGGCCTTTCCTGGCCCCACGCCTACCCTGTCTAGATGACGTACCACCACCCTGTGTTCTCTCGCACCATCCTGTTCTCTCCTCCACGGCATTCCCCAGGGCTTGTGACAACAAATTGGCCCTGGAGTTATTAGTTTAGCGTCTGAATTCTCCCCCAAGATGGCAAGCTCCATGAGAACAGGAAGCGGGTCTGGTTTTCACGGTACATTTTTTTCCCATTGAGATAAGTGCCTGGATGAATAGTTATTGCAAGAGTTAACAAAATCCACCCAACACCCTCTCCCACCTCAACTGAGATGTCTAGATATAAACAATTTAGCAGTAATAGACCTTGTCTTTAATGGGACCTTAAGCCATGCCAGGTGCTATGGTAGAATTTTTTTTTAAGATTTTAAGGTATTTTTTTATATGTGTCATGTGCATGCACATGCCCACAAGCACATGTGGGAGTATAAATAACTATGGAGGCCAAAAGAGGGCATCGAATCCTCTGTAACTGAATTATGCTCTAGATAGTTAGGAGCTACCTGATTTGGGTGCTGGGAACTCAACTTGGGACCTCAGGACTATCGGTCACCTTCTCATCCCCTATGGTGGAAGTTTAATGTAGGTCAGTCAGTCCATCCACTTCTCACAGCAAACCCGATGAGACCGAGACTCGCCTTTACAATGAGGGTGCTAAGACCTAAGTTACATTTAGTTAGCGTCACACAGCTCTGTCACAGAGACCGGGTGTGACCCAGGGGCTTGTAGATGCCACAGCCGCTACTTCTGTCCTTGGCATGCAACCCCGACTCACCTATCTCCCTTCAGTTTTTTGTTTTTTTTTGCTTCCACACCTGTCTTCTGTATTGGGCGGTGTGGGGGCACACCAGAACTCTAGAGTTAGCTAACAAATTAAGCTGAAGACCTTTGGGATTCACCGGTACAGAAAGAAGCCTTCTAGAAATCCCCTTACCTGACCTCAAGACAGAAAATTCTGAGAAAGACTGCCATAAATTCCCTTTTCGGGAAGGCGTCTGCCCTAAGGACAGAAACCAAGAATGAACTTGCCATACAGTCCCTCTCTGGCCAGAGTCTGATGACAACACTAAGGCCAGTCACAGATGTATAGAGAAGCATCTTCACAAACCTTTCTCGCATAGCAGGTTAAAACCCACTTCCCCTGCCTGTGGGTACCTTTTCTCCCTGCTCTCTTTCCCTGCTGAGTTAGGTATAGGAGCCCGGATTTCTAACTCCTCCCACCCCGTCTTCCTCATTGCCGAGCACTCCCGTGTGTGGATTCACCTTACACACAGGAGCTCTTCCTTGCCAACCTGTCCTGGTCCAGTCTCATTCACAGGTCCCTCGGTGGAGAGACAGCAGAGTACAGAGTAAGGGTTCCCGCCTTTACACTAAGTTTTTCAGGTGACAGCTACTCCTGAGTCCCACCATGTATTACAGATGGCCCCATAGATGACAAAGGTTGACTATCCCAGAAAGAAAACACACCTCGCCGATTGTTCCTCCCCCAAGTCTTCGGTCACATTCATGGTTTACTAAAGACAAGCCGTCCATCAGTTAGTCTTCGTGGTATCAGATGCTGCTCTACAGCACTGGGCATAATTCTCGAGACCTAAGAGAGTTCAGGAGCTAGCAAAGACTCTGTGGGTTTTCTCAGAGTACTTGGTCTTTCCTGAAATCCATCCCTTTTGGTGGGGGCGGGCAGGGGTTTCGACACAAGGTTTTTCTGTGTAGCCAGGGCTGTCCTGGAACTCCCTCTGGAGATCAGCCTGGCCTTGAACTCAGAGATCTGCCTGCCTCAGCTTCAGGAGTGCTGAGATTAAAGGCTTGTGCCACTAACTGCCTAGCCTCAGAAATCCCTTCTTTAAAAATGAGTTAGCCAAGGATAGAGAGTTGGCTCGGTGGTCAAAGGACCTAGGTTCGATTCCCAGTACCCACATTGCAGTTCACAACTGTCTGTAAGTCTAGTCCCAGGGTATCAAATACCCTCTTCTACCTCTGCAGCCACCAGACAAGCACATGGTGCACATATATTCATGCAGACAAAAAAAATTCGTTCACATAAAAATGAGCCTCAGAGCACAAGCTGATGGCATCCTTTTCAGAGGTCTACACTAGGGGCAGCTTGTGCCCTGAGGCTCTCCCTGTTCAGAAAGCAAAGGAACAACAGCCAGGAGGCACCCAGGCAGGCCATACATTATTGTTGGCTTCTGTCAGGCCAGACTAGGACCCGCCCATCTCCAGGAAGGCCTGCCTTATCTCTGGAGCACTCCGGCCAGGCTCCTTGAGGAGGTCCCTCTGAACCTCTGAGCACACTGAGCAGGATCGAGTTTCATCCAGGAAGGGCCCAGCTACCAGCAGAACAGACACAGAGCCACAAAGTCTGGATAGTCCTCTTACCTGCTGCCTAGACGGCAACCAGTGGCAGCCTTTCAGGGCTTCTTTCCTGAAGGCTCTTTCCTGTTATTCCTCCTGCCTTTCTTTTCACTTCCGCCTTCCCTACCCTGGTTGTCTGTGGAATTCAGATAGCTAGTAAGAATGAAACTAGTCAAACCTAGTACAGATCATTCCCAGGTCTGGCAAAAATGATTTTGGGCTTCTTTAGGCCTGGAAATACACTCCCGAACTTCAACCTCAGTGGGTGCTCTTGCCTGCATCAGAGAGCGTGTCGTTCGCTGGTGGTGTGGCTCTGCTAGAGCTGTCCACTCACTAAATTCTGCAGTGAGAAGGGGGCGTGTGACCCAACCCAAACCAATCAGTTCCCCCGGAGATGAGTAGCCCTGATGGCTGCATGTGCCAAATTAGGCTGATGAGAATCATCACTCCTAATGTTAGCCTCCTGGACCAAACAGACACTTACCTCTTCCCCTAAGGATGGTTAACTGAAACCAAATGGCTCCTATCCCTGTAAAGGGTCTAGGCCTTCTTCCTCTTGACAATGAGATGCCTACCTGCAGGCAGCTAAAATGAAAATCAGATGGGGAGTTCTGGTAATACTTATTAAGTTTGCATAGCAAGTGTCTCAGTTTCCCAGGCTGTAATTTCCTGGTTTTGTCATCCCTTCATTTGTTCGTTCATGTTACTTTCTCACCTTGTGCGAGAAAGTAACTAGGCAAAAAGCTTTCTCACTAGGCAAAAGCGCTACCTCTGAGGTACAGTTTAAGGCCTTTTTATTCTGCCTAAGGAGGAGATTGAAGATGATTAGGTCACTAGCAAACAAGCATTTATGGAAGAAACTGAATCAGAAATCCAAGAGGTAGACCAGAAGACTGGAATTTTGAAAGATGTCCATGACTTACTGATGGGTGGCTGAAAAAATGCCTTCACAATAGAGCCCTAATTAATTCTCCCTACTCATAAGGGAACACTGAGACTGAGATGTAAAATAATTTGGATCATACGGCTAGTGAGTGGCAAAATAAAGATTAAAATTTTAAATCCAGCCCGCTTGGCCCTAAGTTCTGAAAGTCTCAGCCAACAACTCTATTTTATTTTATTTTATTTTATTTTGAAACAGGGTCTCTCTACATAGCCCTTGCTGGCCTGGAGCTTGCTGTGCGGTCAAGGCTGGCCTCAAACTCTCCGAGGTCCGTCTACCTCTACCTCCTGAGTGCTGGGACTAAAGGTGTGTACTACAACACCTATTTATTCAGTTTGCTGCTCATATCCCACACGCATTAACCACATCCTTCCTAGTTGATTGTATAGCCTATTCATGGTAGTCTATACAAATGGTGCCCAAGGGGTTGCACAATCTATAATCTACCTGGCTTTTTGTGGCAGCCCATATAATACATCTAGAAATGAAGTATTCTCCCTCCTAAAGAGGAAGAACAGTCAGGTGTGATCAAAATCAAGACTCAGGATCCAACTACAGAAAGCTAAGATATGTGGTTTTACTTCCTGGGTCAGCGTGCGTACAGCGGACAAGAAGCTAAGAGGGAATTAGAGGTGTGGAGATGTATGGGTGTCGGGAGGAAGGGAAGTGGAAAGCAAGAACAGGTGGCTAGACTTTCAAGCCCCAAGGCAGTTCTGCCACCTGCGAAGGGAGAGGAAGAAAAAAAAAAAAAACAGTGGGCACAAGAGGAGTCATTGCAGCAAAGCTCTGGTTGCCCGGGAGTGGAGGAAGTGGGTGGAACATTGGGCAGAAACAGTCCAGTTCTGGCCCACCTTGAGCCTGGGAATAAATGGTCCTAGAAGAGAGGTCATTAGAGGGTGTCTGCCAATCATACACCTTGCGACTGGTCCTTTGTTTCTTTGTTGTCTGTCTGTTGTCTTGCTTGCTTTGTTCACTATTTTTTTCATCATTTTGAATTGCCATACCATCTACTTCTTTTTCTTTCCTGAGTGTTTTTCTGCACGTGTATCTGTGCACCACTTGTATGCCGAGTGCTCATGGAAGCCAGAAGAAGACGTTAGATGCCCTGGAACGGAAGTTCCAGAGGGTTGTGAGTTACCCTATGGGTGCTTAGAATCAAGTCCTTGTCTTCGGAAAGATCAGTCAGTACTCTTAGCTGCTGAACCACCTCTATTTTATTTGTTTGTTTGTTTGTTTATCGAGACAACATGTCATTCTGTAGCTCAAGCTGTCTTAGAACAAAGTATGTTGCCATGTGAGGCCAGAACTCTTGCTAGTCCTCCTGGGATTGCTTGTCCAGGGATTGAATCCCTGGGTGATAGGATTTTATGCCCTAGCCAACTGGTCCTCTTGGAAGTCTGGATGGTGCTGAATCAGTCAAGCACAAAAGAGCCTAGCAACCTGGGACCCTGCTAGGTTTGAGTTATACACAAACCCCTCTTCTCATAATGCACTTGACCGCCTATCTCCCTCACATGTATGTACTATGAACACAAACCCCTCTGTGAACAATGCACCTCAAAACCTTAGAACCCCCACCTACAGTGAATTACCCATATCCTCCTCCCTCTGAACAAGGGAGTATGTTTCTCCTTACCTAGCAACAACCAAACACAGACAGTTTTTCTGTCCAACTATATCCACCATGTATCCAGGATAACAACTGGAAATGTCAGTCCAGCCTGAAGTGGGTTTGGGTGCATGAGCAACAAGGCAAAATAAGGTCCTCAAATGACTGTTGAGGGATAGTCCCCTACTTACCATCTTGTTGTGCCTATGCATAGTTGGGCAAGGATATGTGCAGTTAAAAAATGATCTTAAGACGTAATCTATCAATCAAACGCACAACCACTCCCATTGCTTGCTTTAGCAACCAAATCCCTCCTTTTAAACCCCATAAAAGGGACCTTGAGAGCCGTCATTCACACAGCTCTTGCAGTGGATTCTGATTTTTTTTCTTTTCTTTTTTATTTTTTTGTATTCTGATCTATTGCTTTGCTTTAAATAAAGCTTTCTTGCTACTTTGGAAACCAGTGTGAGCCCTTATTGCAATTATTTGAACAAGAAGCCAAAATCCTGGAACCCCCTCGACCTCCACTGTGATCTTTGGTAAAAGTGTTGTCCCGTGACTGTCACACTGCGCTCTCCAAAGGAACCACTTGAGAGCCAACCACCAGAGCTAAGCAGTTGGTGGCCATTTGCCTGTGACTGTTCATTGCATGTAACAAACAGAGCTGAGTGTGTTGCCTTTCAGAGCACATGTTGGCTTCGCCTTACTTTAAAAGCGTCGGCTCACTTAGTGAAAAAATGTTTCCTGAGGAGGGATTGGCGGGGCGTGTCTCCATTTATTTTTCTACCGTGGACATAGTTAACTGGCTATAAAGAAGTTACTATGGAAACCACCCTCAAACTTGCAAGATAAAAAGGTAAAAATGGAACACTCTGCCGATATGCAAATGCTTAGTCTCAGGAGACCACCTTTCAAACAAACTCTTTCTGAGCCCTTTTTGGGGGGCTCCCTTCCCTCTGAACAGTGGACAGAAGGGTTTTAGTGTTACATTCTATTTGGCCCCAGTGGACTCTAAACACGCCACAGGTGACAACTCAGATTGATTCTAGATATACTCAAACTTGGCGTTGGAATGAGAATATGAGACACTCACATTGTGTTTGCTGGGTGAATGGCGAGCCTGGCCGAGCACTGCTATGAAGAGCCCAGGGCACAGAAGCTGCTAGTTTTGTTCCACGCCCATTCTGCAGGTGTTCCCCCCCTCCCCGATACCCCTCCACACACACACTGGCTTATTTGGAAGTTAACTTGCTGAGCTCTTAATTATGCAAAACAGTTTTTCTCATCTGCCCTGGCCGCATTCCATCCTTTGAACTTTGGGCTGGACAATACTTACAACCGGGAAAGTAAACATTGCTTTTGAAAGATTGCCTCTGTACCTGTCTGTCTGCCTCCCTTCCCAACCTAACACTCCAACTTAATTAGTGTGATCTCCAGGGCCGTGTCTTACGGAATATGTGAGCCAGCTGTAGCTTGATTTCTGCTCTCCGTACTTCTCGGTTCAGTTTGCTCTTTTTCAGGGCCTTACTGGAGCACTTTCAGAGCTGCTTCCAATGACTAAGTAAATGCAGACTGAACAGCGGTCAGGGCTGACGGATCTGGAATCGGAGGGCCTGGGACCCTTGCTACTTACAGCCACCGTTTCCCCCTCCATTGTGAATGTTAAGGGTGTGTGGGTGTGGGTGTGTGTGTTTGCGTGTGTTCCCTCCCCCAATAGTTCTTCTCTTGATCTTCTTACAGCTAGTTCCTTTGTGTCGGTCCAGTTTAAGCTTACTTTCCATCTCCTCAAAGAGCCCTAAATATTCTCTCATGTTATTTTCCTCTGACACCATTGTCTGTAACATTGTTCTTTATTTCAACAAGCATTTCTTCTCTAATTAAATGGTTTTTGATTGTTATGTCCCTCCTCCAAGGACCTTTTAGCTTCCAGGGAACTGGAGCCCCAGCCGCAGTCTTCGCTTGTGCCATCCTGAAGATGCTCAGCAAAAGTGGCAGAGTTTTTAAAGTAAAAAAAAAAAAGAATCATTATTTTATCTAATGTTTAAATATTTCTATAAATATTTAATTAATTTTTAAAATTATAATCTTGAAAACAAGGTCTTTTTTCCATACACAAAAGCAAAGAGTCTTTATTTATTCAAGCTCAGGCTTGGACTCGAACATAGCTCAGATGTGTTCACTTACTCAAGAGAATCTTGTAACATATTTATCCACTGCTCTTTTGCTAAGTTGTAGGGTTTTTTTTTTTCTCGAGGAAAAACAAGGTGTTATTGTGTAACTCTGGCTGACCTAGTACTTCCTATGTTAACCAGACTGTCCTCGAACTCATCGAGAAGCCTCTGTCACTGCCTCCCAAGTGCAGTGTGCCATCAGAGCGGCCAAAACCTATAAAATTTAAGGAGTCGCTGGACGGTGGTGATGCACTCCTTTAATCCCAGCCCCGGGGAGGCAGAGGCAGGTGGCTTTCTGTGAGTTCAAGGAGTTGCCTAAAATGAAACTTAAGGTTCTGTCAAGTTTTCTCAGCTGCTTTGACGGACATAAATAAGTAGAAACGTGATCAGTGACGATTATTTTAGCAGATCTCAGAGAGCAGAGTGTATGTGTGCTTTTAGAAATTAAAACTACGAAGTTCTTGGGTGTATCACATAAATACATATAGGTATGTTGCGTATATTTAGTGCTGGCTTTCTGGTTTCCCAACGATAGTGAGCTGAGTTTTTAAGGCTTGTAACAATGCATCCAGCGAAGTTACCAAGTAACTGTCTACATATAAAATCATTGTATCATAGAATTAGAATGAGAAAGGATTTAGCAAAAAAAACTCTTAACTAATCAGAGCTGGAAGCTCCAGGCTTAGTGATGTATAGATACCTAGATGTTTGGAAGTAAGTGCAGAGACACGTGCGTAAAGGAAGAACACGCACGCCAATCACACCCGTATAATCAAGCTTAGCAGCCACGCTGTGCATCTGAAGAAGGTGAGCTTAAGTCTTGCAACCGTCACTGGGATGGCAATCACCTGGAGGTTCGGTCCGAAGTCCCCAACCGTGGCGACCTTAGTCCGCCGGCGCTTCAAGAGCGCAGGACGCAGACTACAATTCCCGGCGTGCGGCGCGCGGCGCGGGCGGAAAGCCGGCCACTTCCGCCCCACGCAGCGCCGGTACGGCCGCGTCTCGACGTGTCACCGGAGGCGCCGTGGCTGTGGCCGGGAGAAGGAGCTCCAGCGAGGGAGAGTTCGCGGCGGTGGGTGGCGGCGGCGACCCGGGCCTGGACCAGCCCCGGCGCGGAGGCGTCCCGGGGTCCGTGGGGTACGGCGGCAGGCGGCAGCGGGCCGGGCCGCGCGGGGCGCGATGCTGAACATGTGGAAAGTGCGGGAGCTGGTGGACAAAGCGTGAGTATCGGGGGGCAGTTGCGGCCGGGGCCGCGCCGGGGGCGGGGAGCGTGCGCACGGTGGTCCGGCGCGCGGGGGCGCGCGGCACGCCCCCCCGCCCCGCGGCCTGGTGATGGCGGCGGCCGCTGCGGGCCTGGGCCTCGGTCCCTGAGCCTCCGGTGGTGCAGAACCCCCTTCCCCCGTTCTCATCCCTGCTCCCCGGGACGTCCTCACCGCGTCCCCACCCCTCGCCTGGCAGGCGAATGCTTTGATCGTACCCAGCCTGGTTGGAGTTTGGCCTCCTGGACACCAGGCCGGGCTTGGGGGCGAGGGGACGCAGTGCACCCGCCCACCGTCCCACTCGGGGTATAACCCGGAGACCCCTTAGGCCTGGCCGGGTAAGCCCTTTAGCTTGTTGGAGTCCTTTTAATTTCTAGTGAACCTGCAGTGCAGTGGGTGGGAGGTGTAACAAGTGGTCATTGTGGCCAGGCTGGAGTTGCTGGAGACTCGCCCTTCAGGTTTCTCACCCTGAGTGAAAGCAGATGACCAGACAACTTTTCACGATCGTTTCCCTCTAACGTTCCCACCCACTACTCTTAGTTTTGAGTGGGTCGCTTGTTCCATTCGTTTTCATTAAGACATCGTTCCAATAAGAATTTCTCTAAAGGACGGGGAAAAAAAAAAACAAACCAACAACCAAGTTTGTGTATCCTGTTGACCTGCTTTTAACGCCTTTCAGACCGAAATAACTCCAGTGACCCTAGTATACTGAGGAACCCTTAACCCTTAGGTTGAGCATATCGAATTTAACAGGTCTTCTAGGTCACCAGGAAATAAAAGTTTAAAATATTTAACCAGTCCTCTTCCTTTTGGGTTTTTGCGATTATGCAATAAGTGTGGTAAGAAAACAGTTGGTTCTTGAGCCACTCTCCTAACTGAAAACCAGGAAGTGAAGAAGCTCTTCTTGACTCCAGAAAGCAGCATATTTTGCAGCGACTTGGATAATGTTTCAGATGGAACCAGAGTTGGACAGTGCAAATTTTGCCTCGCGCCCTAAGAAGTTGGTCCAATGCTTAAAGAGTACCGTTTTTCAGATCCGAAAGAGCTGGGTTCTTATCACAACCGTGTTGTAGTCTTGTCTTCCCTGGTTCAGAGTCGAGATAAATATGGCCCTGTTAAGCTGTGAAAATGAAGAGCCGAGGGCTTCCATTTCATAGGAGTCTTAATAACAAAACGTGTTCATGTCAGTGTGCTTCTGAAAGAGCACACTTTTGCGACTTTGAAGTGAGATAAACCACACAGAGAAGCTGCAAGTCTGAAAAGATTTTCCTTTAGTGGTTTTATCGTTCATTTTTCCACTAAGTTTTCAGAAATTTATATGGGGCCATTCCACTCTTTGTAAACTCTGTTTTGGTTTAACCAAAGAGAAAAATCATTTCTTTTCCGAATCCTTGGGTGTTTTCAGGGTATCACATAAGAAGTAGAATACCAACGTAGTTTCTAAGTTGTAAGAAGTCTTAAGAAAACTACCCTACCTCTGCTTCTAAGTCAGAGGGTAGCTGAAGAAAACTAAGAAACTCACCACCCACCCCCACCGAATGTGTGCTACTGCAGAGTCTGAAGGGACAGTGAAACATGCCTCCTTTCTTATTTCTGCCCCCTGTGGAGTCCAGCCTTGAGCCAGCTTACTCAAGGATGTGTAAGAATGCTGCCGCCAAGAACTTTTCCAAAGTTCTGTGTGCACCCGACAGACACACTGAAGCTAAAACAGGAGGCAGTTTTACTTATGAGTGCTCAGCATTTGATTTTTGTCTTTATCTGGCAGGAAAGAAAAATTCTTTAAAATATAAGCATTGTACAGACCCATTGTACAGTACTGTTATACTGTATGCTTAGAAAACCATGATGGAGGGGGATCGCATCCTTGAAATGGCTGATTGGTTTAGTAGGGGGATGAGATTATGAGGAGGAAATGGCCAGGTGACTAATATGGCCGTTCTGTAGCCAGACTGTCAGACTGTGATAGGAATAAAGAGTTCAGGTTCTGCCTCTAGCCAGCCATGTTTGTAGTTTAAGGCAGAATGACTCCAACTTTGAATTTCTTATTTGTAAAATGGTGGCCACGGGCTAGGTGTGACTTCAGATTTATTGGGTACATGATGAGATAAATTCCCATCAAGGAAACAATAGAACTAGTATTTCACATAAGCAACCAAGTTTTGGAAAATCATGGTCCTCCAGAAACAATTTAGTTTGAAAAGAGTGTTTTTTTATTATTATTATCATTATTGTTATCTTTATTATTTTAATAGCAATTAAAGAGGCCTGAAAAGATGACTTGTCTATTAAGAGTATGTATTGCACTTCTGGAGGATCAGAATATAATTTCCCAGCCACTATATCAGGCAGCTTACAACCACCTGAAACTCCAGTTTCAAGTAATATGAAGCCTCGGCCGTCATGACTGCCCCCCCTCACACACACACTGACACACAAACACACACAGAGCTAACAATGATTTTTTTTTTTAATTTAATGGTAATCAAAGGTTGAGGCTATAACTCCGTGATTGAGCTCTTGCTTGGTTCAGTCCCAGTACTGGGGCCAGTACTAAAAGCTATGGATGGCGGCACATACCCGTAATCCCAACACTTTGGCAGTAGAAACAAGATCAGAAGTTTTGGGTTATTCTCTGCTACATAGCCCCTTTGAGGACTGCTGGGCTAAGGGAGACTCTGTCCTGGGTTTAAAAAGGGAGTGAGAATGAGGGATATATGGCTCACTGGTAGAGTGCTTACCTGATATGTGGAAGTCCTGGGTACTTCAAAGTATAGCCAAAAAAGATGACCAATAAATGTTACATTTAAATGTTTGAAGCAATCAATAAGTAGGGCTCATGACTCAGGAAAACTTAATACTTTTAGCGTATACCCACTAGCAAATATGACTTAATTCCACAAGATAAATATATGTTTTCTGAATGTTTCCGTTTCCCAGAGCAGCCCTTGGCGTCTGTGCCAAGGCAGTACTCAAAAGTAATGAGGGGCTTTAAACACAAACTCATGGTAGCCTGAAGCCTCCTTCTGCGAAGTCAGGGTATAGTGCCCTCTGTGGTTACCCCTCCGGGTGGTATGAAATGGGTCTAGAGCAGAACATTATAAAACATCCGGAAAGCAAAGAAGGCTCCATAGGCCAGCCAGTGCTGAGGGCACCCATTTCCCCTGTCTTGTCCAGTTGCTCTCAAGGCCAACTGTGGCAGGAAAGGATAAGTGAAGAAACTTCCAGCTGCAGCTAGCTAGGCGTTGTTATCTCTGACCCGAATTCAAAACTGTAATAAATTGAATACATTTATAATCTGTAATCCCACACAAGGTATTAATTGGAAGTTCTGTAGCTCTGTAGCATTTTTCTCTGGGAATTTGGGGAATGTGGCAAAAGTGACATGCATGGTCTAGTCCAGAGAAGCTGCTGCTGGCTCTGCAAGCCAGCCAGCCCTTCTCTTTCCTTACAGGGAGCCATGTATTCCTCCAGCAGCCCTTTCTTAGCACAGTTGTTTAAACAGCTCTGGCTGTTTAAGGTCAAGGCATCTGTAGTGGATAGTTGGTTTTAAGTTGGTCTCTCAATTATAGATCCCCTTTAGTTATTTTCCTTGCCATACATTACTTGTTTTTAGTTCCTGGGTGTTTAGCTAATGTGATAGAGCTGTGTGCACTGCTGTTGGAGTCTGACTGACTCCATGCTGAAACTTAGCTCTTCAGTTGTTTGAACAGAGTGTGCATTCGTTGTCTTAGATCAGCCCTGTGGAACTCGTGCAGTGTGGCCCATACTTGGCAGGGCACTTTGCTGCAATCCACTGCAATGGGAAGACTCTTCCTTTGCTTTTCTCTCATCCCCCCACTCTTGTTTATCTCCATCTTGCCAGTAAGCCTTTATTCAGTTCTTGGAACTTGGCATCAAAGATGAGAAGGTGCTTGTCAGCTCTGATCTTCCGAGAACAACTGCTCTGAACCAGTTGTGGAGGATTGTTGCCACCGAGACAATGAATTAATTATCCTTCTTTTCTCCTGGTAACAGGACACAAGTAGGTATTGAGAATGTAACTCCAGAGAAAGATGAGGTAGTTTCCCTCCTGCCAGCATTTCGTTGGGTAATTTCGGGAGCTTAAGTTAGTGAGTTCAGTACTGCTCCCAGGGTGCCTCCTAACAGCCTTGGCCTGCCCGTACCTTTTGGTGTGCACTTCAGTTTTAGTTTGCAGGTAGCTTTTATGTGTTTCCCAATATGGCCATGAAAGGTACTTGCCATCTTCGTTGTAAGCAACACTAACTAGTCATATTCCTACTTTATACAATATGGCTTCACAGTTGTGTGTGTGTACACTTCTATATTATTTTTCATACTCCTTTATGACATTTAATAATTTCTTTAAGAAAAAGAAAAGTGGGGCTGGAGATGCAGCTTAGTTGGTAAAGAGCCTAGTATTTAGGAAGCTGTATTTGAAATTGGTGTGATAAAAACTGAAAATAAGTGCCAGCATAAAAGATCTAGATATGAAAGTAGGTAAAGCTTCTAGAAGACTTTTGTTCGTTTTTGTTTTTTTGAGACAGAATTTCTCTGTGTAGCCTTGGAGCCTGTCCTGGAACCAGGCTGGCCTCAAACTCATAGAGATCCACCTGCCTCTGCCTCCCGAGTGCTGGGATTAAAGGCGTGTCCCACAACCACCCAGCTTCTAGAAGATTTTAAATGTTCTTTATGCTGCCTACATACAGGTATGCCTGCTTTCTTTTGGGGGGCAACTAGGTGGAACACAGTCTTTGTGTAGCCTACGGTGGCATTTTGGAGCAAATCCCAGATACCATATCAATTTGTCTATTCTATAAATGAATCAGTTTCTAAAAGGTGAGGCATTATCTTATTTATTTGTGTGTGTGGTGTGTGTGTGTGTGTGTGTGTGTGTGTGTGTGTGTGTGTTGGTTGGTTTGAGACAGGGTCTTGCCAGTGGCGCTGGCTGCCCTAGAACTCCCTGTGCAGCTCAGACTGGCCTCTAGCCTGGAGCAGCCTTCCTGATTGAGTGCCCAGATGCTGGGATTAAGGTGTGAGTCCCTGTAGTCAGCTAGGAGTCATTGATTTCAATCATGACCACAATACCATTGTCATCCTCAGTGATTCCTTGGTATCAAATGTCTGGACCTGTATTTCTTAATTTCTTCATGATTCTTTTTTTATTTCCTTGTTTAGTTTGGGTTTGTTTGTTTTGTTTTTGTTTTTTTTTGAGACAAAGTCTGGTTATATAGCCTTCACTGGCTTGGAATTTGCCACCATACCTAGCCATTTTGTTTTTAATTGTGTATGCGTGTGGAGTGGGGGTGAGTGCATTACCCATGAAGACCAGAAGAGGATGTTGGATCCCTGCAGCTGGAATTATAGTCAGTGTGAGCCTTACCATGCAGGTGCTGGAGACCAAAGCCTGGTCCTCTACAGAGCCAGCATTTTGAACCTCTGAGCCCCACCCCAGCCCCGTCATTTGTTTCCAATGTTCTGATTGGAAGATATGTTAGTTTTCCCTGCTTCGCCTGTAATACTGCCTGACATGCCAGTCTTCCCTTGATTCTCTTATCCTGTAAGTCAAACTCCATCTTTTAGTCCTAAATGTCTCCCTAGTTGTTTGTTTATTGGAGAGCCTGGGTTATTTGCATTTCTCCTCAGTCTGGATTTTGCAAATTCTACCCTCATCGTCCACTGTATTACCTAAAGATATGACAATTATGACATCTTGGTAAATTTAAGCTCCAGTCTGAGGAAGCAAGACAGCTTCCTTCCTGGTTTAGAAGTTTGGTTTTTGTTTGTTTTGTTTTGTTTTTTGAGACAGGGTTTCTCTGTAGTTTTGGAGCCTGTCCCAGAACTCACTCTGTAGACCAGTCTGGCCCCAAACTTGCAGAGATCCATCCACCTATCTCTGCCTCCCAAGTGCTGAAAGGCATGTGTCACCACCACCTGGCTTAGAAGTTCATTTTTCTGACTTCTGCTGATTCTTGTGTAGAGTTACTGCCTTTTACTCCCAGTTACATGTGATTTAACTTTCTAGAACTACATGCTCTTGTCACTTCCTTTGAGCTTTCTTTGGTTTGCCTACTTCATTGATCTTTGCTAGCCAAACACGCTTCCCACCACATTCAGCTGTCTCTAGTTAGTGCTTACTGAATCTGGACACCACTAGTGGATCAGAGGTAAAACATGGATTGAAACTCGGCGCCACTAATGAGAAACAGTAGCTGTAGCTGTGAGTGTTAGAGCAGTGCCTATGACTTCCCAACTGTAATCTAAGACATGCTTGCATGTTTTATAGGCTCATGGGTGTTACATATGAAACCTTTTAAAAAATACCTTGATATCTAGTACCTTCTTGGGAAATCTGTTGTTCCTGTTTTGTGATAGTAGTCAGTAGCACTGAGGAAATGGAGTACAGTGAGAGAATAAAGATGCAGTAGATTATTTACTAGTGTAGTGTGTAGATCTGTGTCCTAATGATGAGCTCATTGTTTACAGTGGGCTTTTTAGAAAGATGTGTTTCTTTTTATCTTATGTGTATGAGTGTTTGCATATATGTGTGTGCACTGCTCATATACAGTTCCTGTGGAGGCCAGAAGGAGGAGGCAGATTCTCTAGAACTGGACTTACAGACTATTATGAACTGCCATGTGGATGCTGGGAACCAAATCAGGTCCTCTGCAAGAGCAGCGAGTGCTCTTAACCACTAGCCATCTCTCCAGCCCCTCAGTAGGCACTCTTTGTTGTTTGGGTTTTATTTTTATTTTTATTCCTAAGAAGTTCTCACTAGACAAGGACTTGCTGTGTCCTACAGGGTGACCTTTAACTCTCATTCTTTTTGTCTCAGCTTCCCTCCATCCTGATTGCTGGCGTTATAGGTGTGGGCCTCCATGCTCAGCCTTTTGTCTTAAACATTGCTGTGCATACGCTGTGTTATTTTTACCAACTCATGGATGCTTTTACTTGAATATTGTGAAGCGTATTGCAGAATATTCTTTCAAAAGACATATTGAGGACTGAAGTGTTTGGAAAGACATATTGCAGTTTCCACCTGCCACTTCCACGGTGCCGTTTAGCTTGTTTTGTATTTCCCTGAGATTTAAAAAATATTGCCACTGTAAAACATTTTATCTAAAACATGAAAAGATTTTATGAATGCCAATGGAAGCCGGCATTTCATCCTTAAACTGGACCGTAAGATATCACTCAAATATGTGATAACAAATACACAGTTTCTTTCTTTTAAAGATTTAATTTTTATTTATCTGAATCTGGTGTTCACGTGAATTTATGGGCACTTAGAGGTCAGAGGGCATTGGGTTCCTTGAACTAAAATTACAGGTATTTGTGACCTGATGGGATGCTGGGAACCAACTGTGATTCTTTGCAAGAGCTCTAAGTAGTTTTGAGGCTTCTCTCCACTCCCGGTACATGATCACTTGACAGTGAATGAGTAGAGAAAGGGCTTCCTAGCTCCGTAACGAAGTCTTTTAAAACTCACTGGGGCTTTTCTGAAAGTTGAGTGAGTACAGGAAAAGTAATAGAGCACATTCCCGTGCTGGTTCCCAGATATAGCTGCTTTTGAGTAGATTCGACTAATGATTTGTTAAATACAGACAGTTCTTAGAGTCTGACAATAACAATAGGTTTTGTTTTTCACTTCAAAATCTAATAACTAATTATTTTAGAATATCTTTTGACATGGATTTTTGTTGTGTTCCTCCTACCTCAGCTTTCTGCTACCATCCATATTTGTCTTTTTTAGGTGACATGAAGTTGTTTAGACAAAGTCATGTGCTACTTGCATTTCATATTCTTTGTTTGGCATGTTTGGCTCATGGTTATATTTGGTGCTGCATGGACTTTTGGCAGGTAGCGCATTTATCACGAAGGCAAATAAAAGTTTGTAACAGGGCTGGTGTGATGGTTTAGTGATTTGAGTTAGTAAAGGCATTTGCTATACAAGTCTGGAGCCCTGAGTTTGATCTGTGAAACCCACGTAAAGGTGGAAAGCAAGAACTGACCCCAAAACGTTGTGCTCTGACCTCCACACGTGTACTGTGGTGTGTACTCTAACACACACATCCTGCACACATACAGTAATAAACATAGTTTATAGGGCCCTCCTTAGAGCGGCAGGACACTCAGCGCTGCACATGGTGCAGCACTCCTGTGACCCTGTGCTAAGGAGCCTAAGGCAGGAGGATCACAGATTCCCGGACTTCTGTACTACGTCGCATAGACATATCTTAAAAGCAAAAATACCAGCTAGTTCTGCTAGGAATTCTTCAGTGGCTTCTTATCTCACCTCTGTGATCAGGCTCTCCCTCTGACCTCGTGTCTCATTGCTGCCCTGGGCTTCTGTATTTCATAACCTGCACGCAAACAGCATCCCTGTGCCTGCCTTCTTCTGTTTGTGTGTAGTTGTCTATTTTAGTTCCTGTTCTCTTTATTGCCCAAATGCTAGAACTTCATGATGTGCAGTGAACACTTAATAAATGTTTTTGAATGAATTTGCTAACTTGATATTTGTTAGACTGTCCTTTAAATCAGGACATTTCTAGTAATAAAGGTTATTATGTACCAAGTAAGTGACCGTCAATGTTCAAGTTTGTCCTTTCCCCTTCCCTTCCCTTCCCTTCCCTTCCCTTCCCTCCCCTCCCCTCCCCTCTCCTCCCCTCCCCTCCCCTCCATCCTTCCCTCCATCCCTCCCTCCCTTTTTAAGAATATTTTTGTGGGAACCTGAAGAGATGTCTCTGCAGTTAAGAGTACTTGCTCTTGCAGAGGACCTGAGTCCATTCCCAGCACCTACGTGGCGGGTCAACATCTGCAACTCCAGTTTTAGGGGATCAGACACTCTTCTAGCCTCTGTCAACTTCAGGCACACAGATTCTTTTTAATCTTTTAAAATAAATCTTATTAAAAGTACCATTTTGACCATCCCACCCCTCCCTCCCTGCTCCCATAGTTTTAATATTTTAATAAGAAAATGAGCTACATAAGTCTGGTGCATTTCTGAGGTAACAGACCTGGAAAGTAGTCTAAGCTAAAATCACAGCCATCTGCCTTTAGGACATATATCTGCAGTCTTTGCTAGTCTTCCTAAAGAATCACCTGACAAACTTGTATCATTCATTATCCCAAAGTTGAGTTACTAGTGTATACCTTTTGCAAATTGAGACTTACCTGGAAAATATATTTACTACTTAAGATTCAGAACCAAACTTGGCAGTTACCCTTTTCTGCAGTATCCCAATACCATCTTTACATTAGCTGACCCAAAATGGAGGGAAAGACAGACGTTTTCATATGTGAGATAGGAAACCTTCACTATTGTCATGAAGGCATTTCTGACATCAATCTCAAAGAATGTTGTCCCATTTGTGGGAATTATCACGATGCAGAATCAGTCATCATCTGTAAATAGCTTCCAAAGCTCTTCAGTTTCCCAGCCCTTTGGTTTTTGTACAATGGTCACTTTGGTATTCCTATACTGGTTTGATTACTATCTATTTTTCCTAATATTTCTTGTGTTCCAAATGAACCACTTGGAAATAGCATCTTAGACTTGTATCTCCATGTCTAGATACTGTGCTTTTCTAATCCTTCCAAATATTTAAATGTTACATAGTAACTGGATCACTGTTGAGAGCTTACAAGTATTCTGCAGACTTTGAAAAGTCTTACTCAGTTTCTAAAGAGCTCCACCTAGTCCTGGGCAACATGAAGCCAGACCTTCAGGTTCTAATGGATTCTGTAGCTCTGTGAAATTGCATGTGAAAAAGAAACAATACTATAGGGGATGTTCTTCCAGTTTGGATTCTTCAAGTACAACACAAAGCCAGACTCCCAGAAGAACCAGGCAGAGCCAAAACCTGATGAAGATCCTTGTGTTCAAATGTGACTGCTGAAAGACACTCAAATGAGCTACCAAACATGGAGTCAGAATTGAAGTCACAAGGCAGATGACACTTCTCAACTGGTGATAAACTGCACCCAGGTGGCTCTAAGCCTCTTTTGATAGCAGTAAGCACTTGTTAGGAAAGACAGGAAAGTCCTCTTTTGCCCTCACTAAATAGTCCAAAGTCAATAATTTGAAATATAATAGTTTTGTTATTTTACCTTGTTAGCCTTTATGTCAGAAAGCCAAGCCTAATCTTGAGGATTTGGTAATATATGTGAGTTTAGTCACAGGTAAAAGTGAAAAAAGAGGCTGGGTGCAGTGACACACATCTGTCATCCCAGCACTTGGAAGGTAGATCAGGTCAGCCTTGGCAGACTAGCAAGTTTGTGGCTAGCCTGAGCTATACAAGACCATTTGTGTTCACAAATGTGGTGTCATGGATATTCCCCTATTGAAGTACGTATGTCCTGTTGTCCTTCTGTTGGAAGTGTATGAGAGTCATAGACAGACAATTTAGTGTGGATAGTTGGTGCTGTATCTGAAACTAATTGGCCAGTTTATAAGTGATAGAATCAAAGTCCACAAAGAGAATTTCTTACCTCCTGATTGTCTCTACAGCATGCTCAGTCTAACTGTCCTTGAAGACAAAATCTTGACTTCACCCTGGGTCTCTGCGACTAGGAATTCACTTGAGCATCTTTGCCTATATAACTTATTTTTTCATGTTTATTCTGTTATATGGTTTTCCTTGGAAAGCTTACTAATCCAGGTTGTTTAGGTTTTTTTTTCATCCTTAGAGTAAGATAGTATATTTGATAAAATCCTCACATGTTTTAGGTAAGGTATGGTATTACCTAAAAAGCCAGTCATTAGTGTGACAGCTGATCAGATTTCTTTGAAGTTTTTTTTTTTTTTCATGAGTTGTGGTTGAGATCATTGAAAGGGAAGACAGCTTTTTTTGTTGTTTTTGGTTTTTTGGGGAGGGTTGTTTTGTTTGGGTGTTTTATTTTTTATTTTTATTTTTTTTGAGACAAGGGTTCTCTGTAGCTTTGGAAACTATCCTGGAACTAGCTCTTGTGAAGTCACAGAGATCCGCCTACCTCTGTCTCCTGAGTGCTAGGATTAAAGGCGTGCACCACCACCACCCAGCCAGACAGCTACTTCTGTGTGAAATTGGTATAGTTTGCCTGTGGATCTGTTAAAGGATTAAATGAACTGATCTGTTAGATTTTATCATTGTGTTCTGAGTAGATTGTTCTTCTGGGTTTTTTGTTTAAATTTTTTCATTGAGATAACTTTAAAAGTTATAACACAGGGTCATCAAGGTGGCTCAGAGGCACTTGTCACTAAGCCTAATAATCTAAGTTCAATTTCCAGAATTTGCATAGTAATAGGAGAGAAACACCTTCTGCAAGTTGTCCTCTGGCCTCCACATATAAACCACTCCCACAGCAGATTTGTAACTTTTTTAAGTTATGACCCACAGGTTTTAAAGTTACATAATGACAGTATTTTTTTCAGGTTAGTTTTAATTCATAGGAATTTAAAATTTATTTATCCAAGCATGGTGACCCAAACCTTTATTACCAGCACTCTCGAGGCAGAGTCAGGGTCTCTGAGTTTGAGGCCAGTGAGTTCTAGGCCAGCCAGAACTATAAAGTGAGACCCTGTTTATAAATTAATAAATAAGTAAAATATATTTTTATAACATTTTAACCTAATTTAAATGTAGCAATTTTACTAGTAATTATTATGGCTGTAATTCCAACTAGAATTGCAATCCTATCCAAATAAAATTCTTGGGCTGTGTTCATTTTTTTTAAAGTACCTTGACTATTTGACTATTTTCCCCAGGAGAATAATACTACACTGTCCTTTCTTAAAAACAACAGAAAAGCATCAGTTTACTGAAAAGCAGCTAGTCTGTGTATACAGCATTATTAAGATAGGTCGTGTAAGATACACTGATCGTTTTAAACTGTTTAGTAGCACCTAGTACGTTGCAGCATGGGCAGTAAGGGCATTTTCTCACAAAGCTCAGGCTATCCTAAAATTAATATGAACCTAATGTGTCCCCCTTCCCACTGCTGGAATGACAGATGTGTGGTGCTGTGGATAGAACCCAGGCCTCGTGCATGCTGGACTAGCACTTCACCATCCAATCTATATCCCTTGCCCCTGATTTAACTTTAATTTTTAAATGTATTGTGTGTGTGCATGCACTTGAGTTTATTGAACCCTCAGGGACTTGTAGAAGATGTCAGAATCTTTGGAACTGGAGTTACAGATGGTTGTGAGCCACCATGTAGTGCTGGGAACTGAATCCAGGTCCTCTGCAAGAGCAAGATGTACTCTTAACCACTGAGCCAAATCTCAGCCTGTCTCTTTTCTTTTTTTTAGAATTTCATGTTTGGGTATTTTGCTTGCATCATTTTCACCCCTTCCCCTCTCCTCACCAGCTCCTCCCATGCCCTTCTAAATACATGACCTTTTCTATAATTACTGTTGTTAGACATACTGACACACAGATGTGTGCATGTATACATATAGGTATATATGTAAAAATAACTTGAGTCCATTTAGTGTTGATCATATGTATATGTGTTTAAGACTGACCACTTGGGTTTGGAAAACCTACCAGGAGGCCCCTGTCCTTGGAAAAAACTAACCCTCCCTCTTCCAGCACACTGATTGCCTGTGTTTCCTCATCTAAGGTAAGGACTTGTGAAATCTTCCCGGTCCACATTGCTGTGTCAGCAGGTATTGTCACCATACAGGTCTTGTTTCAGCAACCACACTGTTAATCTCGTTACTGCAGCTTGCCTGTCATGTCTAGAAGACACTGTCTAGCAGCCAGCGCCCTGACTTTTTAAACCTTGGTATTTTGAAATGAAAGTTCTAGAAATTATGACGGGGCATTCCTGAGCCCCTTTCATACTGCTCAGTGTTTACATGTGTCATTTCCCATCCCCACCCCATGTGTCTGTAGACACATATTCTGATCTACATGAAAAGAGGTTACTTAAATCGTGCCCCTCTTTTTAAAAAACTGCTTGTAATGTGCAGCCCTCTGCCAGCTAAGCACCATCCTGGCTTCATGTTGTTAGACGACCGAACGCCGTGTATGAAGACAGCTAGTGCATAGCAGAGACTTGGAGGTTAAGAACACATCTATCTGTTTTCTCCTTTTTTTTTTTTATCCCCAGCAATGCAGTTTGCTTTCCTTAAACCAATTAGATATGAACAGACAACAATCAGAGCATATTTGTTCTGATTATGTCAATAAGTCGCTCTCGGGGACGGCATGCCTGCTAGTAGCACTTCCTGTCCCCGCGCGCACACCTGTGTTCGGCACTGGTGCTGCACTGCTCCTCCTAGCCTTAGCTGATGACTCAGTAAGAGTCAATTATGGCAGCGGTGTTCTAATTAGAACGCTAGTGTTGGTGCTTCATTTAGCAACTACAAGTGTGAAGTAAGTGTTTTGAAGTTTGTCTAAGGGAGAGCTGACTGGCGGTGGATCTGTAGATGTCTAAGTTAGATGCTGTGCTTTCCTTCCAGACTAAACCACAGCTTATTTGAAATAGGTAATCATTTTGAATAAAGTTGGAGAGGAACTGGCTATGTGTTCTGAGTAGCATTTTCCCACCAATTAAAAATCTATGTATGCCAGCACTCAGGAGACTGAGGCTGGAGAATATGAGTTCTTAGTTTGTAGCCCAGGCTGGACTTGAACTGGCAGTGTTCCTGCTCCAGACTCCCAAGTGCTAGGATTATAGGTCTGGACCACTGTACACAGCACAGATAGTTTCTGACTTTTTCCCTGTGTGTATATGTTGTATGCTTGTGGTTATTCACCTATTGGGGGGCAGAGTTTGGTATCAGGCTGTCTTTCTGATTCATTTCTGTCCTACACACCTTTTCTCCCCTTTGAGACAAGGTCTTTCACTGAAACTAGAGTGGCTGGCCACTTAGCCCCTGAGATCTGCCCGTCTCCACCCCTTAGTGTTGGGTTCCAGTCACATATGCCAGCTTTTGCTTGGGTGCTGGGCCCTCAAGTTCAGGTCTCCATGATTGACAACAAACTTTCTATGCAGGGAGCCATCTCCCTAACCCCAGTTTCTTAATTTCAACATTAAGAATAGAAGAGGAACTTGCCAGGCGAGGTGGCACATGCCTTTAAACACAGCATTTGGGAGGCAGAGCAGTCGGAACTGTGTGAGTCTGGTCTATAAGAGCAAGTTCCAGGACGGCCAGGGCTACACAGAGAGAACCCTGTCTTAAAAAAGAAAAAAGAAAGAAAGAAGATTAAAAAAACAAAAAGAATATAGACGAGCTGGGCTGGGAAGATGGCCCAGTGGATAAAGCTGCTTGTTGTGCAAGCTTTCCTGAGTTTAATCCCCAGAATCTGTGTAAAGGGGAGGAGGGCACCAACTCTGGGACGTTGTCCTCTGGCCTGCACGTGTGCACTGTGGTGTTCATGGTCCTCACCCCCACCCCCATTACAATTAAATAAAAATCTTAAATGAAAGAGTTTGAGGTACAGATGTTGCTCATTTGGTCGATAACTGCTACATGATGAGTAAACATAAAATGTATTTTCTGAGCACACAAAAGTATATGTATGTGTGTGTTGTATCTATGAACCAAACTCAGGACTTTGCATATTCTAGATAGACAAAAATCTTGTCATGGAGCCTATCCCTTAAATTTTTTCTTTAAAAAAAAACAAATGACTTTGTTTTTTGTTTTATTGGTGTGTGTGTGTGTGTGTGTGTGTGTGTGTGTGTGTGTGTGTGTGTACATACGTACACTTGCTTGTGGGACTCAGTTTTCTCCTTCTACCATGTTGGTTCCAGGGATTAAACTCTGGTTGTCAGGCTCAGCAGCAGGTACTTTTACCCTCTCTGCCTGTCTTTTAACTTTATTCTTTATGCTTTTGTAATCCGTGATGAATAACTCTAATGAAAGGCATGTGTCTCGTGGCAGATGCCCACATCGAAAGGAACAGTGTCTTAACAGGGAATACAGGAAACCACAGGGTAGTTTATTGAATGAATAATTATCTTTTACCTGGAGCTCTTGTGGTACTGAAGTTGTGAAAATGTTTAGGTAGAGACTGGGCTGGAAACAATAGTTGGGGCTTGAGAGATGGCTAGTGGTTAAGAGTACTTGCTCTTAAAGAATATCTGGGCTCAGTTCCCAGCCACCGGTAGCAGATGGCTCATAAGCACCTGTAACGCCTGTCCTGGGGGATCCAACACCACCTTCTGGCCACCGTGGGTACTGCAAACACATGGACTATGGATAAGCAGGCACGTGCATACACATTTAAATAAAAGTAAATTCTAAGGAACACTAGATGTTCAGGAGGGTTATGAAGAGGCTCTGATAATGAGTGATGATGAGGGCTTTTCCCTTCTGAGAATGCAGTGCTTCCATTAAGACTGAAAAATAGAGTATATAAAGAGGAGGGAGTAAGCAGGGGTTCTGTGCGTGCAGACAATGGGACGGCATGTGGCAGAGCAGGGAAGAGTCGTGCCTATGGGGATTTGTAAGTCATGTGTGTGGAATCTGGATTTGTCCTACATACTATAGGATACCCATGAGGGATTTTGAAAAGCAAGGGAGTAAAATGACCCCAAGCATGTCTCTTACTCCTGGTGCTGGGTTGTATACTGATCTGGGAGGATTGTTGAAGTCATGGCTATGACAACACTGAATAGCACAGGCTCTAAGGCCACACTCCCTGAGCTTGGGTACTTAACACATCCATTTAGTGGTTATGTGATGAATGAGAGACTTTAACCTTTTACCTCAGTTTACCTTCTGTAAAATAGGGATACTAACAAAACCTGACTTTAGGGATTAAATAAATCGCCACCCACTCTATTATTGTTCTCTGTTAAAGATTTATATTATTTTATTTGTATGTTAAGTGTATGTATACACACAGGTACAAACGCATACACATAACACTTTTCTTAATCAGTGCTCTGTTGCTGTGATGAGACGTCATGACCAAAGCAACTCTTATAAAAGAAAACATTTAATTGGGGGTTCTTTACAATTTCAGAGGTTTAGCCCATTATCATCTTCTTGGGGAGCATGGAAGTACACAGGCAGACATGGTGCTGGAGAAGTAACTGAGAGTTATGCCCTGATCTTCAGGCAGCGGGACTTTTGAAACTTGAACTTTTGAAACTTCAAAATCTTCACCTAGTGGAACACTTCCTCCAACAAGGCCACACTTCCTAATCCCTCTCAAGTGACGCTGTCCCCTAATGACTAAGTATTCATATATATGGGCCTGTCAGGGCTGTTCTTGTTTATACCCCCACAGCACCTGCGTGTTTTTGTCACCGCCTTCTAGCCGTCTTGCCACCTGATGTAGATGCTGGGAACTGAACTGTAGTCTCTGGAAGAGCAGCAAGCACTCTTAACTACCAGGTTTGTGTATTAAAAAAAAAAAAAAAAAAAACAGTGAACAACAAATACAGCCGTTTTATAGGGGAGAGAGTGGAGCCAGGGATGCTGTGCTTTGCTGCAGATTTTCTGTGCTTTGGAGAGAACCCAAGAGTATTTATCACTATACAGGCAATGGCAGCTTTGCGCACTTCTTCCATGGGAACAGATTGTGCGGAGAACACATTTCCAGCATGGAAGGGTTTTAGTAAACAAGCTTCCATGCAAAGAAAGAGATGTGGGAGACTTTCTTCATGTGTTAAATGGCGTCCGTGGTGGTGCCTGGCTCTTCATGTAACACTCAGCATGAGGAAGGAGGAGGCTTAACTAAATGTTCGAGTATCCCATTAAGTTGTAGGTTTCTAATGTTGTTCTTCAGTTGTTTCTTTAAGACAGAGCTCCTGCCACTGAGGTAATTTCAGGTGACAGACCAAATTCTATCCAAGCCCCAAATGTCCCCTGGTTTTACGATATCTTTTAAAAGCAACATCAATAACCGTCCCCTACCATGTGGTGGTGTTCATTAGGACATTCCTGCATTCATCCTCTGTGTACTTTGGGTGAATGTCTTTTAATCTCTTGATCTCACTTCTTTACCTTCCAGCCCACCTCTGTCCAATACAACTCAATTTCATTTATGCATTCACTTCTCAAGTCAGATTTTATGTGTCCATTTACCTGTTTTTGATGGTAGAAATTGAACCTTAAGTCACCAGTGCATAAGAAGCAGCAGTCAGTCCTTGTTCAGTTTTGGAAAGTTATCATCAGCAAAGTTAGCAAGAACCAAGTGCTTGCTCCTAGGGAAAAAGGTAGAGTTAGGTTCTGTGAGCCTGAGCCACAACATTTGCTTCATTTGATCCATAACCTTCCAAAAGTGTGTTTCTTATGTAAGACACTTTGTTAAATAATTTGATGTGCATTTGTGTTTTGCCTGTATGTATGTCTGTGTGAAGATGTTTGATTTTCTGGGACTGGAGTTACAGCTAGTTGTGAACTGCCATATGGATGCTGGGAATTGAACCTGGGTCTTTGGAAGAGCAGAGTGCTCTTATCCACTGAGCCAACTCTCTAGTCCCAACCCCTAATTTTATATGTTGTATCTATCTCATTGAACCCTGTACGCAGCGTTGTAACTCACACACCTCTATGAGGCACTGTCCAGCCCTCCTGGACTTAGAGCACCACTGACAGCACTTGTGCACTGCCCATGTGGGCTGTGTAAACAGCAGGGTTGTGGAAACGTTACTGAATAGGCAGCAGACATCAGTGTTATCCTTGACCTCCAATGAGAACCAGTATGGTGGACACTGCTTTGCACAGACATGTCCACAAGAGATCAGGACAGCACGTGACTGTTGGTTTTAGGGTTGCAGGTATACTTCAGTTTCTTAGTCAGTTTGCAAGTGTGGAGTCCACACCTCCACCCTTGGCTGCTGCCCAACAATTAACAGCAAACTATAAAAACAGCAACCTTGGGGGGGGGGGAGAGGAAACTGCAGTCGAGATGTAATATATGAGAGAAGAATTAAAAAGAAAGAAAAGGTACCAAAAACAAACAAAAACCCAGTGACCTTAAAAGCCCAACCAGAAAGCATCAGTTTTCTGCTGGTTGTCATGGGTGTGCTTAGTGGGCTGGCTTCTCCATTACGAGCCAACTTTATGTGACTGCACTTAAGCATACAAGTACCAAGAAGAACCAGAGATTGCTGGAGATCAGAGCTGGTCAACAACTTTTCATCAGATGACCTAGAACGCTGTTCTCAACCTGTGGGTCAAGATCCCTCTGGGGTTGAATGACCTTTTCACAGGAGTCAAATATCAGATATCCTGCATATCAAATATTTACATTAAGAGTAATAACAGAAGCAAAATTACAGTTCAGAAGTAGCAGCAAAAATAATTTAGTTTTGGGGTCACCACAACTTGAGAAAGTGTACTAAAAGGTCACAGCATTAGGAAGGTTGAGAATCACTGGGCTAGAGCACACTCTTTCTATCTTTTGTGGTTCTGGCTGCAGCTGAACCTGACATGATCCCAGGTAACTTTTGCTGTCTTTCAGCTTATTAACATTTTGACTAATTGAAGAGATGTTCAAACCAATTTTTTTTTTAAATTTATTTATTTATTATGTATACACGTATATGCTTGCAGGCCAGAAGAGGGCACCAGATCTCATTACAGATGGTTGTGAACCACCATGTGGTTGCTGGGAATTGAACTCAGGACCTTTGGAAGAGCAGGCAATGCTCTTAACCACTGAGCCATCTCTCCAGCCCTCAAACCAAATTTTTGTGTATGGTTTCCTTGAACTTTTCCAGCTCGTGTAGGCTTGGTATCAGGTGACAGAACTTTCGTCGGAACCAAAGAAATTCTAAACCAGCTGCCTAAGCAGGTTTCTTTCTAAGCCCTTGGGTTCACTGAGAAGCTCTGTGCTTTCCTGTCAGTGTGTGGTGTTGCAGATGGGGCTCTCACCGCCTTCGCTGTTTCTGCTTGCACACTTTGTCCCCAAGAGGGAGTTTAGTCAACTTTGGTTCTGCCTCATCTGCTTCATCCCCTGCTGTGTCCTCCTGTCACAGCCTCTTGTTTGTTTATTTACTTATTTTGTTGTTGTTGGTGGTGGTGTTTTGAGACTATTCAGTAAAGGTTTGATATTTGCTGTTACCAAGCCTATTTCAGGACCTAGGGGTTTAAGTAAGCAGAATACTATGTCATAATCTTAAGTCCAGGGCAGGGGAAAGAAACAAGCAGGACACTTGTTTTTGTTTCAGATCAGTTGTAGAAGGCAGGTATAGATAGATGGACTCCACCTGTTTGGAGCACTGCAGGAAGGTTTTTTGGAGGAAGTGGCATTTGTAAAACCAAGTGCTAATGTGGTTAGCAGTAGAGCAAAGGACTTAACAAAACCAAGAAAACCTAAGCAAGCAACCTAAAGGTTGCTGAGTGTTGAAACTGGAGAGGTAAATTGTTATCCAACAAGAACCTTACTTCATGTCAAGTGACTTGGGTTTTGAGTTGAAAGCAAAGGGGGAGGGTGGCCTTTGCTAACTTTAAGTAGGACTTGTATATGATCAAGAGTATGGCTCTAGTGTGGTAGGAATTTGTAAATAGACACAGAAAGACTAGTTAGAGGGCTTTTGGCAATCCAGGTGGGGAAAAGGTGACTGAACTAAGATAGTGCTGTGTGGGCGAAAGAAGTAGAGAGGTGCGTTGTAGAGGAATGTAGAAGGCCTGGGAAAGACCTGGAGGATATGGACAGTTGGTGGAGAAGGTGAGGAGTGACCAGCAGCAGTGCTCAAGCTATTAGCTCGGGCAGGAGTGCCCACGGAAGCAAGAGGACAGTGCTTGAGGTTAACTTGGCCACCACCACAAGTTAGAAGGAGACTGAAAGGGCTTATTCCTGGTCAAAGGGAAGAGCTGTTTGCTTAATACGGAAGTGAACAGGTAGGCTGTAAGCATTCCAGCTGCTGCATGTAGGCTGCCCAGCCTTCTGATGAGCTCAGAGCTCATATTACTCCTTGTCAAATAATACAAAGAAAAATATCACTCTGTTGTTTAAAAACAGCCCTGGTTTACAAAAATAATCATTTTTACTCTTGGGATTTGATGAAGTTAATTCTTTTGAAAACATCACATGCATCTTTAAATGGCATTTGTGAGCAATATTACATCTCTTCATGAGGGGGCAGGGCCCAGAGAAGCGCTGCTGGTCCAGAGTCAGGCCATGTGGAGGGCCATCCATTCATCCCATTGAGTACTTCCTTGCCTATCTGTTCAGTGCCAAATACAATTAGCACAAAGTGAAGGGGAGGTGTTTGGCATAAAATGATTAAAGTGGTGATTAGAAATTAAAATGTAACTGGGTGGTAGTGGTGCACACCTCTAATCCCAGCACTTGGGAGACAGGGGCAGATGGATCTCTGTAAGTTAGTTCAAGGGCAGCTTGATCTACAAGAGCTAGTTCCAGGACAGCTAGGGCTGTTGCCAAAAGAAACCCTGTCATGAAAAGAAAAAGAAAAAAAGGAACGAAAGAAAAGAAATTAAAATATAAGAATTTTGAAGGGATTAAAGTAAAGGTTAAATGCCTTTAACAAACCCCATGTGCTATATAACATTAGCCCAGTTACAACAGGGGTTAAGATGGCAGAGGTTGGGGCAAAGAAAGTTGGGTGTGAGTGTGAAGTAAGCTAGCACAGCCATTACAGAGAATAGTATGGAGACTTAAAGCAAAAGTTAGGCATAAATGGGCTGAAGAGATGGCTCAGTGGTTAGAGCATGGCTGCACTTCCCAAAGAACCAGAGTTCAATTTCTAGCTTCCACTTCAGATTCAGAGGATCTGACACCCTCTTCAGGCCTTCTTGGGCACCAGGCATGCACATGGTGCACAAATATACGTACAGGCAAAACACCTATACACAAAAGATTTTTTAAAGATACCTTAAAAAAACAAAAACCAAACCAACCATATGACTCCGTAGCCCCACTTGCAGGTGTATGTCCAAAGGAAATAGTCTGTTGATGAGATACACAGAGCTCTCTTGTTTATTCAAGCATTCACAGCAGCCAAAACATGAAATCAGTTGTGTGCTTCGGTAGCTACACAAAGACAATGCACATTTCCACCATGGGATATTCTTGTCTTGTGCAGTAGCATAGATGAAACTGGGGAACATGATGGGGGAAATGGGCTAGACACAAAGATCCCTCTGCTGTCAAACACAGAGAAGCTGACTGCAGAAGTGGAAACTAGAGGGAATCGTGGTTAGCAGAGGCTGGGGAAAGAGGAAGAAATTGAGAGGAGATGAGTTTGTTGTTACAAAGATGCTCAGGACACTTTGTAATGGTGGCACATTCCAGTAATCTTAGCCTCAGGTGGTGGGTCCGCCTGGAGTATGTAGCAAGTTCCAGATAAGCCTAAACTACACAGTAAGATCGTGTCTTGGAGAAAGAGGCATTGGTGGTGTGAACCAGAGTACTTCCCAGCATGAGAAAGGGCCTAGGTTGGTCCCCAGCACAGTAGTCAATACAGGAATGGAAAAGAAAGACAGAAAGGTTTGCTGACTGCGTCATCGCATTGTCACTGCTCACAGTGCGCCCAGAACAGGCCTTTTGAGGCCCACAGTGACAGAGTCTTACCTGGTTGTTGCACGAGAGGGTCCCTTTGTTCCAGCCACCCGGCTAGCTTGCACCCCAAATAACCACACAGAAATTGTATTAATTAAACCACTGCCTGGCCCATTAGCTCTAGTCTCTTATTGGCTAACTCACATCTTGATTTAACCCATTTCTATAAATCTGTGTATTACCACAAGGTTGTGGCTTACCAGGAAAGATTCAGCATGTCTGACCTGGCGGCTCTCAGACTCTGCTTTCTTCCTCCCAGAATTCAGTTCTGTCTTCTCTGCCTACCTAAGTTCAGCCCTATCAGGCCAAGCAGTTTCTTTATTGATTAACCAATGAAAGCAACACATAAACAGAAGGACCTCCTACACCACCTGGTATATAACTGCATCAAAACATGAGGCTGTCTGCCTGTGTGCAACTTTGTGTCAGTATAAAGTAAGGTAGGTACATAAAGCCAGCAAATAGGGAAAGTAAAATGACACTCAGGAACAACTGAGATTTTTAAAAACACCACAAATAGGTGAAACTTGGGACAAGTTAAAAGGCTGAAATCTTAGCCCAAGAGTTATTTTTTTTTTTTACTTTTATTATGTGTGCATGGGTGTACATGTACACAAGCACACCATGGCACACACTCGGATGCCAGGGGACAGTGCGGAACTTGGTTGTTCTTCCAGATGTGAGTTCAAGGATTGAACTCTGGTTGTCAGGCTTGGCAGCAAGCCCCCTTACCCACAGATCCATCGTGTACTCCCAAAGAGTTGTCATAATAAAAACTTAGGACTAAAGGGAAAGTTATTCCTAAGAAGAAAAACAGAAGAGTGAGGTGGACGTGTATTTGACAGTTGGAAGAGGCACTTGTATTTACAGCAGTCATATTAAGGTAGATTTGGGGACATTCAAACACGATGTTCAAGGAACGAAATGTTATCTCAAAAGTGTGAGGAATGTACAGTGCTGTCACCCCCAAAGGTGAGCCATTAGGCTGGGCGGGTCTCAGAAGCAGTACAGTTGGGAAGTTTCTCTGCATCCGGTGTTGCCCAGCTCCCCAGAGAACCCTCTTCTCAGGGCGCACCCGTCGTCAATCCCCAGTGACAGTTTTCCCAGAACTGTTTAGACTGCTGCTTCAGAGGAAATAAAATGGTTTCAAATCTTTAAAGTAGCTGAGAAACATAAAAGGTTTTAAAAATCAGAAAACAGAAATTGTTCGGGGTTGTGACTGTCATCCGTAGGGACTAGTGTCCTGGTGATGGCCAGATGTTCTGGCCAGAAGGTGAGAACAGCGAGCACAGCTGTCCATCTGTAGATGGGTGACTGCTGAACCAAGGAGCTGGGAAGATTCCCAGCACAGTTATGTCTGTCCAGCCACCCAGCACTTGCTAGAAAATGGGGCAAAACTTGATACTGTTTTTTTCTCCTGTTTTTTTTTTTTATTGTCTAAATAATATTAAACATTTTAAATTGGCCATCTCCATTCACCCCACTCTGCTCACTGGCATCTTGTTTGGAGCTTTGGTTTGGTTTTTGATGGGGGGGGTGTCTTTTTCTCCACGTGTATATGTTTTTATATAGTTGTTAAACACATTCATAAAGTTTTGTGAGAACTTTTTCTGGGGAAGGGATTTCTCAGGATTGGAATTTTACCCACATGGGAGTTACTTCTTATTCTACTTCTTGTGGGTAATTTATTCTGTTTTGCTAGCCATGATAAGCTTGATCTTTTAGTTTTAGCTGGCATGGTGCCTCTGTGGAAAAAAGTAACTTTGCCATGTCATGAGAGAAGCTGTTTGGCGATGGATTTTCTGTAAGTTTGCCTAAATCATAAAAGCAGCACCCCTCCTAGGAAGTGAGCAGAGTTCCACACAAATCAGTAAGACCCAGTGACTATCCAGATATTTCATAGTATAATTTATGACTTTAGAAAGGAAACTAGGTTTTATGGCACTTCTAAAACCCCTTATTCAGCCGCATGCCACATGGAGTAATTATATGGACATTGGTTTGGATATTTTAAGAGTTCAGACTTCTAATACTTTGGGTATTGGTTAGTTTTGATAGTGCAAATTGAACCCAGGACCTTGTGCTGTACACCAAACCATACTTCCAGCTTCTGCTAATTATTTTTTAAAAATTGAGTTTGACTTTGAGTTATATGGCTATACATCTGTATACATTGTGGGTATGAGTGCAGTTGCCCAGTGAGTCCAAAAAAAAAAAAAAATGCCGGTACCAGGAGTTACAGGTAGTTGTGAGTTGTCAGAAGTGGGTGATGGAGAGCCCTCCGAGGGAATGGGATGCACTCTTTACCGGAGAACCATCTCTCCAACGCTCTGCTAATTATTTATTTGTTTTTGAGACAGTCAGAATTAGGCATCACATGTATTCTTACCCTTCTGATGAGGGACTTTATAGTCAATTTCTTTGTGTTTGTGACCAGTTACTTGACAGACATCCCAGACAGAAGGGCTTGTGAGCTCATGGTCTCAGCAGTGCCGGGCCATTGGGACAAGGAGGAGGTGGAGCACAGAGATTCACATTCTAGCAGCAGTAAAGATAGAGGACCTTTCCTAGTGACTGTCTTCTTCCCGAGAGACCTTGTCTCCTGTAGTTTCCAGAACCTCCTAAAATACGGCCACCAGCAGGGTTCAGGTTTTTGACACATGAGTCAGTAGGGTATTTCATATTCAGTCCATATGAAGTCACATTTGGGGTTAAACACTCGACCTAAAACAGCAAGTGGATCAGAAAACTCAGCTAACTGCCTGTACATACTGTTGGTCACCATAATAATGATGTATGGGGACTTAGTAAACGAGGAGACTGAGACATGCCAGTGATTAGAGACCCTAAAGTAGGTGTGCACCAGAGACATCAGTTCACTCCTCAGTAACTTAAGTCACTGATGGAGTAAATCTGTGTATTGCTTTGCTCTTGTACAAAATGGCTGTAAACGATGAAGTAGCTTGATGAAAACACACACGTGTACAGTATCTTCTTTTACTGTGGCCTTGTGTCGTGGAGTAGTCTGAGAAAGGACTGCTGTCGGTTAGCTTGTTTTGCTTAGTGCTGCTCACCCCTGCAGAGGAAGGAAAGGGAAATGGCATCTTCCTACAGCTCAGGGTTTAGCTGCTGACACCGGGATGTTTTTCTTGGCTTGTCCCATTCATGTCATTTTCTTAGCACGTCTGTCTCATAAATTACTCAAGGATTTTCCTGAAAACTTGCCCGATTAAGTCACCATTAGCTGCAATCAGAAAGTTGGTGCTTTGTGGAAACAGAACTTGTAGTTACATTTTAGAACAGTTTTAGAGTGAGAGACGAGCAGACTGGTTTTTATGAATCTCAGAAATTTATACATGAGTTTGGTTACTATTGCCTGCTCCACACTGACATGAAGTGGTGGGGATTTTCCTGGAGTGTTAGATATGTGATCATTTAAGTGGGGGAACAAACACTTCTTTGAGACACACAGTAAAATTACAGGGTTTTTAGAATGAATGCTTCCTTCTTTGTTCCTTTCTTCCTTCCTTCAAGACAGCATCTCACAATACAGAATGCAGGCTGGCTTCACAACTTGGAGTCCTTGTAGGTGCTGGATTACAGACATAGGGCAACATGCCCAACTTGGAATGCTTATTTTTTTACTCTTGGAAGTTTTAGAGAAAGACAGTTTAGAACCAGAAGAGAAAGCATTAGGTGGTGTCATCCATCCATGTCAGCGGCAGCTAAGTTAACAGATTATTCTTTGACATTGCGTTTACCTCTGTGCTAAATTCTAAAACGCAATAGTTTCTTACTAGACTTTCTGTTGAAAGTTTTCATTTTTAGTAAAAAACTGGAAAGTTTACAAAGCAAAGACATAGTTTATACTTCTGTCATGACCCGAATATACTGTGTGGGGTTGGGAACAAGTCTATTATTGTGTTCCACCTCACAGCTCAGGGTGATTTCCAATATGGGGGCCTTGGGGAAAACTGTCTCAGAGTCATCTCTGGGGACTGAGAGATGGCTCAGCTGTTCAGAGCCCCTGTGCCTGCAGGGAACTTGAGTTAACTCCGGGATCCAGTGCCCTCTTCTGGCTTCAGTGAGTATGCTTACATAGACATATACACGAGGTTTGTGTCAGCTCTGTAGAGTCAATGAGTAAAGTGTACTACCCATAAAAATGTCTTGTTTTGAAAAATAAAAATTTAAGTAGCTTTAAATATGGGCCACCCCGTAGCGAGAAGATAGCAGTATTTACAGCCTGCTCCCAGGGCCTTTGTAGCCATTGCATTGTTCAGGCCGAGGTACAGTCTTCATGTTAGGGCTTTGCCCTGAAAGTTTACTTTAGTCTCACTTACAGTGTATGTTAGGGATCACCTGGTGGAAAAAAAGATGAGTCTGCTTCTGCAAGTTGTCCTGACCGCCATGTGTAACACAGAGAAAGAGAGAACATGTGTTGTAAGAGAGGAGAAAAATTATTTTTATCTCTTTTTTTAAAGAAAGACTTATTATTTATTTGGATATGTGTTTTGGTGCTGCAAAAAGTCAAAAAGGCATCAGGTCCCCTGCAGCTGGAGTTGCAGGGAGCTTGGTGAGCGGACTGCAAACCTGAGTGCTGGGAACTGGACACTGGTCCTCTGCTTAAAGCAGAAAGTGCTAGCTAGTAACCCTTGAGCCATCTAACTCCCACTTCCTCCTTCTTTAATAGATGCTTACAAAACAAAAGCAATTCAGTAGCTGAGAGTATATCTTTAAACATAATTTCAACTTTAAGTTCTTTGAGCAGTACAGAACCCATACTTGATGTTTTCTTCTGTTAATTGGGGTGCTGTAACATTTAAAGAAATTTTATGAGGCAGAGTCTTAACAGCATAGCCCAGGCTGCTGTGTTGATCCTGATCCTGTTGCCTCTGTCTCCAGGTGGGTGTTGCAGAAGTGAGACCCAGCCAGACATTGGCATTAATCAGGAAACATAACTGTTTCACAAAACTTCATTATCAGAATGTCCTTTTGAAGTTCTTCTAGCATAGACATCTTAAGAGGTTACTTAGATGTAGACTTAATTCTCGGTTCCTGTTTTAAAAATATTATTCCAGTTGCAGGAACTTAAGTTTGTGCACTGCCTTATTCACATAACACTGGGTGACATACTTCAGTCGCTGCTTTGTAGCACTCATGGTCCAGGTAAAGGAACACCGACATGCAGGTAGTATCCCTGCTGCTCATCCTCATGTCTCTAACCTATAATAGTTAAAATGTAGCCAACTGTGACACAGAATTTGGAGTTCATTTTAGTAACATTGTATAGTTTCCCATGGTTAGTAATGCTTGTGGGAATGACTTGGGAAGATCTGAGACAGAATGGAGAAAATACTGTTACTTGAAACTGTTGCTTGGAACTAAGTTATTGGGTCTGTTTCTGGCTGTCTTTCTGTCTTGTACACTTGAATATGACAAAACACATTTAGAGGTCTAATGTTTCATGATCTTGGGATGAGCAAAGTTGTAAGCTTAGACTTAAAGGGTGATGCCCTGTGAGGGTCCAAACCCATTTGACCCCATTTGGAAAAGAGAGAGAGAGAAACAGGCAGACAGACAGACAGAAGAAGTGAGTGCTTGTACCACATTGTTTGTTCATTCACAGTTGGCGAGTTTTCTCCACACTTTTCTTGGCTTATATTTTTAAGTAAATCATGTTCTTGAAAATGTCTTAGAGAATATCAGCAAGATGGGAGTGTGCAAGGTCTTGTTGCCACTCATTTTCCCCTAATGGTTTTGCTGACCATGGCTCGGAAGCAGCACTGGCTGGAAGCAGCGGTACCCCTGCTTCCTTTGGGTAGTTCTGCCCCTGTAACTGGGACACGGACTGTGCAACAAAACAACTTGATTTTTTACTCTTCTCGGGTGGTCAGGTAAGGGGGAATGGGAAATGAGGAGCAGGGCCACTGTTTAAAGGCTGTCTCTGTAGCGCCGCCTCCTTCAAAAGAGGGTGGTGGTGAGACTTGTCCGAGTTCTTTTCACCTGAAAGAGCTTCAGTCCAGAGTTTGAGCTCAGATTGCTACAAGCCCAGAAACTCCTTGATTGACAGTTGCCCAGGTCCTGGGAAGCTGTTTCCAGCTTAGCCAAATTCAGACGTTTTTCTACAATTTGTATGTCCAAACACTGATTAGAGAGCCCCTCCAGCAACTGAAACAGTCAGGGACATATGTCTCTGTCCATTTTAGGAAGATCTAGAATTAAGCTACCTGGGATTAAAGTTGTTTCTAATTTTTATTTTTGAAGGGAGTTGTTTTCCATTTTTAAAATGTTACTGATGTTAAGAATAGGTCCAACATTGAGAGCATCCAAATAACAAAGGGTCAATATGCTGCTTTTACCTTTTTAGAAACTGGTACTTTGAAATGCATGGAATGAAGCCTAACTACAGTGTTCTTTGTTTTGTTTTAGTTAAGACTTACTTCCGAGTTAGTGAAACTGAAAAAAAAAAAAGTATTATTTTTGCTCATTTCTGAAAGCAACAGTTTTATTGAAAAATAGCTTTAGAACAATGTTGTGGAAGTATTAGGTTTTGCTATCATAGTAACAACATAGGATACTTCTGTGGGTGTCTTTTATAACCAACATTATGTTTTAATGGCTCCCATTGTTTTTTAGCTAAGGAAATGAGGAAATTCTTAAATTGCTGGCCCTTTGCCACCTCTCCTTAACACAGAGGGCTCCAGCATGCAGGCCTTGAGCTAAGAGCCTTTGAAAGGTTCTCGTTTGCCCACGGGCCTCTTCAGGAGCAAGGGAAGACAGTGTTGTGGGAGCTTCAGCACTGCTGACTGCTCTGGCTCTGGTGGAACTGTCAGCTGCATGAGTGCAGACCCTCATCCTTGAGCGGAAAGCTCTGTAACGAAGTGCAAGGTGGAGTATAATCCTAATTGGTACTGCTCACTTTCCCAGCTGCATTTGGATGCTTTTAACTGCCCGCAGCCATGGAGTCTTCAGCCACCAGGATAAACTATAGTGTGAAATATATTGTTTTGTAGCATCTTATATTGCAGACCTGGTTTTGGCTGGCTCACTTTTGTTTTTTTTCATTGTTGATAAAGTTAAGGAGAAGAGGAACACTACTATTTATTCATAAATTGTTGTCAACACAATCCTCACTGGAATTTTAGGAAAATTTGTTAATAGTCTTCAAGGGCAGCAGGAGTCGTGGGATCTCAAGAAATAACTTCTAGTCACGCTATCAGACATTGGTGCAGTTGGAAGAAGTGTCCAGGATTTTATATATATATATATAAGTTCTGACATGGATCTGTTTATTGGTATCTTACCCAGGCTACAGTACTTGAAGGAATGAATAAGATTTAAAGGTCTCCTTCCTTATTTAGAAAACAACTGGGGGGGGGGCGGGGGTAGTTCGAGACAGGATTTCTCTGTGTAGTCCTGGCTGTATTGAAACTCACTTTGTAGACCAGATTGACCTCAAACTCAGAAATCCGCCTGCTTTGCCTCGCCAGTGCCAGAATTAAAGGCATGAGCCGTCACTGCTGGACTTAGAAAACAACTTTTTGATGACTTTTAAAAAACTACATAGCGGACGGAGAAGAGATGCCTCGCCTTACCTATTGCCCCTTGCTGCCTGTGGCAGTTGGGAGAGCTGGCCCTTGGGTCGTGAGAGTGGAAAAGCTAGGCCTACCCCTCACCAGCTGCAGCACTCAGGAGAGCAGGCCCTGCCCCTCGCCTGGGCAGCGCAGGAGAGCAGATTCTGTCCATGGGCTGGGGAGAAAGGCACAGGTGAGCTGGCCCTGAGGCTGTGAGAGCTGAACCATTCCCGCCCCATGCTGCTTACTGCACAGGGTGAGCTAGTCAAGGAGGTGCTAGAGAGCTCGCCCAGGTGAATTACACGAGGGAGAGAATAGAATTCCTGTAAACACGAAACTAAATTCTTGTAAAGCACGACTGTTGAGGAAATTGACTTCTTAGTTCCGTAACCGACTCTAGCATGTTCAGTTGTCTGTGAGATTTGGTTCAATATGGGCTGATGGGATCTCTCACCTGTGTTTTTTTTTTTTTTGATTTTTCGAGACAGGGTTTCTCTGTAGTTTTTGGTGCCTGTCCTGGAACTAGCTCTTGTAGACCAGGTTGGCTTCGAACTCACAAAGATTTTCCTGCCTCTGCCTCCCGAGTGCTGGGATTAAAGGCATGCGCCACCACCGCCCGGCCCTCGCCTGTGTTCTTGAAAGTAAAATCTTCCTAGGATAACTTTTTTTTTAAAGATTTATTTTTTTTATTTTTATTTTATTTTTTAT
>NW_026067912.1:1453405-1541967 GCF_014885135.2 Alexandromys fortis | reverse complement strand
ACAACATTCTGCCTCGATGTATGCCCACACGCTAGAGGAGGGTGCCAGATCTCAGTACAGATGGTTGTGAGCCACCATGTGGTTGCTGAGAATTGAACTCAGGACCTCTGGAAGAGCAGCCAGTGCTCTTAACCTCTGAGCCTTCTCTCCAGCCCTTCCTAGGATAACTTAAGCCTGAAATGTGGTGTCCTTGGTGTGGCCTGTGCAGAGACACCCTCTGCCCCGCCCCATAGAGGCCACTCATTAGGACATACATAGCACTAGTATCATGATTAAGTTTTCATGTGTTGCTCAGCTTTGATGCTAATCTTTGTGTATGTATGTGTATGTGTGTGTGCATTCACACATGTGCATTTTTTTCTCTACAGCACCAATGTGGTTATGAATTATTCAGAGATTGAGTCTAAAGTTCGAGAAGCAACAAATGATGATCCTTGGGGACCTTCTGGGCAGCTCATGGGAGAGATTGCCAAGTAAGTGGTGATTTGACTCAACAGTGCAGGAAGAATCAAAGTGTCTTTACACAGAAAGTGAAGTTTGCTTTCAGGTTTAAACTGTTGAACAACAGTCATACATTCTGCATATCCATTTTGATCATGGTGTGGAGAGTTTTATTTAGATTCCATTCCTATTAAAAATTAGCTTTTAAAAATGTGTCAGTCAAGTTTAGAGATTCACTAGAATTTTCATGGAAATTTTGAAGAATACATATAAATGATTTAAAGTAAAAGTCAATAAAGTTTTTCTTTCTTGATAATAATGTGGGGCACCGAGGCCGTGAATGAAAAGCTTGCAGCATGGCACAGTGCTTTCTGGCCTTATAGATGTTCTGGATGCTGCACAGAATAAGAGGAGCCGTATTTTAGCAGGAATGTCATTGAAATTTGATTTAGGCTTATTTTTTTAAGCTATTTGGGTAATCTAAAGTACCTAGAGCAAGCCTGCCACCTACTGTCAAAGTTAACCTACTACAAATGCTTAAGGAAAACTCCTTTCTTGCAGGGCTACTTTTATGTACGAACAGTTCCCAGAACTTATGAACATGCTTTGGTCCCGAATGCTGAAAGACAACAAAAAGAACTGGAGAAGAGTTTATAAGGTACGGTGGGGGCCACAGAGTGAGTGTTGACAGCGTACAAGCGGCTGCTGTCCACTAAGTCCAGACTTGCCGCAGACACACAAGAGTGGCTGTGCCTGCTTTGTTTCCGTCACGAGCAGCTCCTCATACTACAGAGGGTTTGCACACTTGTGTTCTTTTAAATATGGAAGGTTTTTATTACCTCTTCATTTTTTCCCTACTAAATTATTTGGATATTTCTGAGAACTGAATCTGTAGTCATATGCATGTTTACTACGTGAGCGTTTGAGATTAAAAGTGAGTCTCATGTTTGTCACTTCTGTGTAAACTTTGTTTAATTTATGGCTGTGTTGTGATAGTGCTTAGGACAGCGAAGGACACTGGTTGGTACTGTGACTTGTAGGCTGCTGACTCTTCCATTGTGCAAGCACTGTCTGTCAGGTTCATTTCATTTCACTTTGATTTCTGTATTTCTGAAACAATGTGATGGGCTTTCTCTTTCATCATGTTTTCCTGCTCCTCAAATGTTATTTCCAGGGCACGCTGTGTGCCAAATAGGATTTATATTAACATGCTGCATGCCAAAGCAGTGCTCACATTTGAAACTTCAGATATTTTGGCTCTTGGGATTCAAAACCTGTTTCAGGTGGAGGTTTTTGTTGTTGTGGATGTGTGAGTATTGCACATGAGTGTGTTTGAATGTGTGTGGAGGCCAGAGCTCTGCCTCGTGTCTTCCTCAGGCGTTCCACATTAGCCTCTGAGCCGGGGCTCACTGAACTCAGAGCTTTCTGACTCAGCTAGTGCAGCCAGCTTGCCATGGGACCCTGTTTCCTGAACACTAGGATTAGGTGGCAGCCAGGCCTGCCTGGCTATTTACGTGGGTGATAGGGAGCCAAACTTCTGTTTCCATGTTGGCGTGGTTCTGTATCATGAAACCTCCCCAGCTATCACTCCCCATTCTATGAATTTTTTAGAGGGGTCCGGAGACAACAAAGTCTCTCTGTGTAATCCTGGTTGATTTTGAACTCATAGAAATCTGGCTTCTTCTACTTCCCAAGTACTAGAATTAAAGGTGTGTGCCGTCACGTCCAACAAATTCTGGTTTTTTAATGGTATTTTTTTCTAAGATATTCTCTGGAATTTCTGTACGTTTTATAAATTTCTCTAAAATGAGGGCTTTTAAATATTGTTGGACTTCTTTTCAAAAAACTGTGGAATCTGAGTATGGTGACACAGGGCTGTAACCTCAGCACTTAGGAGACTGAGGCAGGAGGATTACTGTGAGCTAGATGCCGTCCAGGACTGCATGGCAAGACCCTGTCTCGAAACCAACCCCCAAAACTGAGTAGTAAAATGTAGGTTTGTACTCCTGGTTTTATCATCCTTCAGAGACCCTCAGGCATCGAATGCTTGTGAAATGAAGGTTCACGTGAGAAAGAGTGTTCCTCCTGCGTTCACAAGACTGCAAGAGCCTGTCTGCCTAGTTCAGCAGAAAAGCCACGCCCCTTAGCATCCTTGAAGTTGACATTTCAGCAAAGTGTTCTCAAACTCTCAATTTTTCTTTTGTGGGCTTTTTGGGTTTGAAACCTTACTAGCTTCAGAATGAGATTTTATCTGAGGACAACGGTGCAGGGTCCTGTAGAGACAGAAGCATCTCCCCAAGTCCCTAGTATTTGACTCTGTAATGCCCACAGTGAAAGCTGGGCCAATCCCCCAAGTCCCCAGGTTCATGTAAATCACACACTTAATGTTGAATGTCAGAATTACTGGATGTTTTGTTTTTGTTTAAAAAACTTGAATTAAAGTGGCCAATGACTAGGTAGTTTGTAATTATTAACTAGTTATCAGAGGAACTTCAGGTTGAAGTTCAAACTATTTTGGTCAAACAGTAATGAAAGGGCACACTCCTTACCGCTAGCATGAAGTTTTCCCGTCTAGTAATATTGGGGTTTTGTGTTTGTGTAGCTGTGTACCAGAGCTCTTCTAGAGCTTATTCCATTAAGTCATTTGGTGCTTTATATTTCCACAGTCGTTGCTGCTCCTTGCTTACCTCATAAGAAATGGATCGGAGCGAGTTGTTACAAGCGCCAGAGAGCACATTTATGATTTGCGATCCCTGGAAAATTACCACTTTGTAGGTGAGCAATAGAAAACCCTCATAAGCAAATTAAAACAGTAGTTGGAGTTGTCAGTCATCTGAACCAGCTTGGAAGCTTCTCTGCTCTAATTAGCATGTGACTCTTGCTGGTTATGTGACGAGTGCAGAATCCAAGGCTTGGGGCCCTAGAGTATTAATTAGTGAAGACAGGAGCTTGCAGAAAGGACTGGCTAATAACAACAGAACCAACACAACATGAGTGTTGGGGTTTATATTAAAATATGCACTGGAGACTGGTCCCCTGTGGTGTCCATAAAGGAATAGCTTTAATCATGTGGGAAGAGAAGGTTAGAGCTCCAAAACACACACATCTGTTTGAAGCTGGTCCCTCCCTCCAGATAGTATTTACTGGGCTCGACAGCAGGACCAGAGTATGTTCTGAATGTGAAAGCGGCAGAAGGCGGCTAGCTTTACTTGTAATGACTGTAAAATGTCAGGGTTTAGCGATACTGAGTCCTAGTTAGTGTTCCCAAACTTGGGGAAATCAAGATACTTGGTACTTTTGGATCATCAGAATGTTAAAAGTGAGTAGTTCCTTTTTTAGTCGTTAAAATATGATAGAAAACACTTTCAGCTCTCTGCACTCCACATGTCACATTTGAAATTCTTTCAGTAGGTCATAGGTTGATCTTGTCTATTTGTGATCTAGGTCATCAAGTCAAATTAGAATTTAATGTCGTAATCTGCCTCCTTAAAAAATTTGAAGTTAGTTTTGTAGCTGTTTTCATTTCGATTCTGTTCTGAAACAGTCGGTACACACTAAGAGAGTTCTTAAAGTTTGCTTTCTCCCCTACTGTCCTCAAGATGAACACGGCAAGGATCAAGGCATCAACATTCGACAGAAAGTAAAGGAGCTAGTTGAATTTGCACAGGATGATGACAGGCTTCGAGAAGAGCGAAAGAAAGCAAAGAAGAACAAAGACAAGTATGTTGGAGTCTCCTCAGACAGCGTTGGCGGATTCAGATACAGTGAGTATCAGGGCCAGGCCATGGCCACCCAGGCCTCCACTTACTTAGCCTTGGGTGTATTTTAAATCATTGAAATACAAAACAAAACAAAATTTAAAAAAAAATACTTTTTTCCCCAGGAATACACAGAATTCTAAAATATATGTAATATTTTGACTCCTGTTTGCCTAGATCTTTGGAATCTTTGTATTTTTATTGTGAATCCAAAAAATAGGGTTTTGCTGATTGTGGCTAGTTAGATAAGTACAAACATTTTGAGTTAATCAGAGAACAAAGAGGCACACACCCTCCTATTAGGATTAGCCTTCTTACAGAAGGGAAGCTCCTCTAACAGTTTCCAGCAAGCCAGTTTAATCATGAGATTGGTCTTTCTAGTTCAAAAACTATTTAGCTGTGGTTCTAAACATGTCTGTTTCTGTAAGTCCATGACACCTCAGTTCCCTTCCCTTAATTACACAATGTATACCCCAGGAAAAGATGGCCGACTATATTGCCAGCTCTTGGATGTCTGCTGTTGCTTTCTTTGTTGTTGATAGCACAGGAAGAGCAGTTGGAATCCAGGTGTGGTAGTTGACACGCAGTCTTAGCACTTGGGAGGGTAAAGCCAGACGGTAAGTTTGAGGCTAGTCCTGGCCACACAGAAGATAGCTTGAACATTTGTTTCTAATGTTTATTCTTAATGTGAAAATAGTACTCTGAGTGCTGAAACACACACACGTTCTTTTGGATAGCGTGTCTCTTGGGCCTCCCCTGTCTTCTGTGCACTGTGACAGTGCCTGGCCAGTGCTGTGTGTCGTCTTAGCACTCGCTCAGTGAGGCTCTCCAGCTCCTGCGCCTCCTTCTGACTTTGCTTACAGTTGGATCCTGTTGAGGTTGTGGATATTGGTAAAAGGAAATTTCTTATTGCTGGCGTGGTGGACACTAGACGCAGACAGATCTCTGTGAGTTCAAAGTCAGCCTGGTTGACATATGGTGTTCCAAGCCAGCCAGGGATATATAGTGAATCTTGTCTCCAAAAAAAAATTAAAAATTAAAATTTATCATTTTGTGATTTCCTGGAAAATATCTTCTCTCTTCTGTTCCTTTGCTTAGTTGCTTCCAGAGGGAAAATGCTGCCTTTAGTTAGTATTGAAAGTTGTTTCTAGCAGCAGAAAACCAGTCTTTTTTATCTCATATATCACATAAAAAGCCAGGTCTTCAGCCAGGAGGTGGTGGCACACGCCTTTAATCCCAGGTGAATCTTTGTGAGTTCAAGGCCAGCTTGGTGTAGAAGAGCTAGTTCCAAGACAAGCTCCAAAGCTACAGAGAAAACTTTTTCTCAAAAAAAAAAAAAAACCTCCCGACCTCCTTGAATTGATTGAATGCAAGAGTGGCATCTCTGAGAGCGTGAAAAGTCTTTGGGTTTGTCCAAGTAGTCTTGTTCTTGACTTTTTCTGCACCACTAAATTGCCGCTGGCAACTTTCCTTCATATGCATGCATCCTGTTTGGTTACCAGTGTGTAATTGCAGCTGATGAGTTCAGAAAGTTGAGTGAGTTTGTAGACAAGATCGTAGTGGGCTGGTTCAGCTTCTGTGTTACAGTGGAGTGGAATAGCCTGTGTTTGCATTGACAGTCTTTGGTTTTTATTAATGGGTTTTGGATTTCTCAACAGCTTGAGCTGTTTTGTGTGGTTTTACTTCTTCATCCATTCATTCATTGATTCATTCTGCAGCATTTGGGTTTGAACCCTGGGCTTCATGAGACCTGGGCCTTCGCTCAGACCTGTGTTCTGAGCTCCTACTACACATATTTTAAAATCGTTAACCCTGTACTGTAAAATTTAACCTTGAGGATCTAGCAGGCAGTTGAGCAGATTATGTGTAAGGATGCCTGTGTCACTCCTCCCTGTAACGGGTTCTGAGTAGAAGTCCCTCTTGCTGTCCTTTGAGTGTTTGTTCTCGTCGCCCCCACCCTGCCTGCGTTCATATCATTTCTCTTTCTTTAAGCTCATGTGATCTCACTAGATCCCAAGTTTGCTTTCTAAGTTAAGTTTGGAGATGGAAATGGTTGGTTTCTGCTTGTGTCCATAATCCCCACCTCCTCACTGAGCTCCAGACCACACCAGTGCAGATCCTGGTGCTTGCCTTCCATCACTGATCTTTCCCTCCAGAGCTCTCCAGGGATTTCCACCACTCTGGCAGATCCTCACAGCTCAGAGCTGCTGACACACTTGGAGTTCTAAAGTGTAAGGTTTGGAAAATTAGAATTCTTTTTATGAAAATTACAGATTTCTTTCCCAGACCTTAAAATCCATTCAGTTACAGTGTTTCTAGTTAGGTACCAAAGAATGGGATTCTTTCAGCTAATTGGGCGGCAGAAGTCAGACTTGAGTTCCATTAGGGAAACAGTGTTTTTAGAGGAGGTTGGTTGGTTTCTCAGTCATGTAAGACAGCCTGTCTGTATGTCTGTCTGCCCATTCTTCCTTTCATCTGTTTCTAAGAAGGTCTCTCACTGTGTTGTATTTCACTAGATGGCCTTCAAGTCTTGACCTCAGATGCTCACTCAGCTTCAGTCTGGAGCAGTCTAGAGTACAGCCTCCTTGTCTTTAGTTTGCTTTGCATGTGTGTGCTGACTCTTCCAGCCTTGTCCTCTTCTCTCTCTCCCTTCAAGTCTCTGCCCCACTCCACCGCCTTTCTTTGTTGTTCGGTTGTTGGAAGTGTGACCTGTTATGCTGTCCTGGAACTAGCACTTTGCTTCTGTCTCCTGAATGTTGGGACTATAGGTGTGTGCCACAGCACCTAGCTTTACTGTCTATTCTTGTAAGATATTGTTGTTGTCTCAGATTTTTCTAAAACTGAAGCACCATTGAGACAAAAATCAAATAGGATTCATTAAATGACTTTCGAAAACTTGAAAGATTTCCCTCCGACTTCTGTTTGTGAAGTGTATTTTGTGTCCACTCCTTCTCCACAGCAGGGTTCAGGGGCTTCACGACGGCTGCCAGCCATCAGGGCTGTGACGTTCTCATGAAGAAACACTTGTGAATCTGCATTCCTGACACAATGATTGGCATTTGTTGCACCCTGCCATGCAAAGCTTGTGTGGCACTGCGAGATTTCTGTTTTCTCTTAAAAATAATGTTTTATGAGAAAGTCTTCAGAAGGAAGGACTGTGGGACCTTCCAAATTCAATATCCTTAGTTGTTTCTTTCTTCATTGTTTACACAGATGAAAGATATGATCCTGAACCCAAGTCCAAATGGGATGAAGAATGGGATAAAAACAAGAGCGCTTTTCCATTCAGTGATAAGTTAGGTGAGCTGAGCGATAAGATCGGAAGCACAATCGATGACACCATCAGCAAGTTCCGGAGGAAAGACCGGGAGGACTCTCCGGAACGCTGCAGGTGTGCCGCCTTCCCCGCCACTCACTGGAGGGCTGCGGGCTTATGCAGCTGTTTGGTTTGCTTTTGTTCTGAAGTTCAGCTTTTGGATTTTAACAGACTTTGTTAGATGAGTTTTTTTTTTTTTCCCTCCCTCCCTCCTTCCCTCCTTCCCTCTTTTCCTTCCTTTCTTTTTCTCTCCCCACCTCCAACAGGGTTTTTCTATGTAGCTTTGGTGGCTGTCCTAGAACTTGCTTTGTAGACTAGGCTGTCCTCAAACTCACAGCGATCTGCCTGTCTCTGCCTCCTAAGTGCTGGAATTACAAGCATGTGCCACCACCTCCCCGCTTAGAGGACACTTGAAACTTGGTTATAAAGTACCAAAGGCGGCTACATACCCCTCTCCCGAAGTTTCAAGATAATTGTGTTAATTTGATATATTTGTTAACTGAGAAACCAGTATGGATGTGCAGTGTGGCGAATGTGCGAATTTCTCCAGTCAGATCTCACAGAGAATGTCAACTCCTGGAAATGCCCCATGTCAAACAATGGGAACCGTTCACGATGCTGCTAGGCAGTCCCACACAAAAACCACATCTCTCTGAACACTAGGTCAGATAGAAGTACTGTAAGTGTTCACACTTCTTCCGTACTGTCCATACCTGTCTGTTTCTCTAGTCATCTGGTCCTGTCTTCTGCATTTTTCTTCAGGCATCTTAGTCTTGCCCTGAAGTTTTTTATCCATGATAAAATTTTTATTCATAATTTTATATTTGGACAACATATGGTTCCATGATCTAAAATAATGTTGGAGAAATAACACGTACAAACTGTTTTAGAGACAGTTAAGGGCTGAAGTTGAACTACCTGAGATACTGCATTACCATCCCATGCCCGCATGACCAGAAGAATCCTGTGCAGTTGGCTCCTAGAGTTGTAATACAGGCCTGTATTTATAAACATTATTTTTCTGATGTAGGTGATTGAACTTATATCAAACAATAGAAGTAAAACCTGAGGCCCATCAGACTGTGTGGGCCTCTGTAAAATGAGGGTTTTTTTTGTTTAGTTTTTGTTTGCTTTTTTTTGTCGCTGTTTATTTGTTTGCTTTTTGTTTGTTTGTTTGTTTTTTAACTAAATACCATCTTTTTCCTACCCATAAATTCATAGTAGTTTGGTTTTAGGGTGTCATGGAAATGAAGTTCAAATAAAACCATAATCTGATTTTGAAATAGGTTGTTGAGGACTCTAGAAATGAGTACTTTAGAGTATTTTCAGTGTCATCCAGAGTCATTACATCTCTAGAATGCCCTTTTCAGGACTTGTAGGAACATGGTCTTTGAAGGGACAGAGTTTATGTCAGCAGTAGGAGCATATCTGCTTTCTCCCAGAGATCTGTGTGTTTGAATTCTAGCACTGAACTTTGAGAACCAGTGTCTGAGCACTCTCCTCTCTCCCCTTCCTCAAAAGTGTTTGGTCTGACCTGAAAAATATAGAAGCTGTATGTCTATATTTTGTAATTAAGCAATAAAGTAATGGGATGTATTTCAGGTTCTCGTGGCACTCTTCCTCCCTCCTGCTTGCAGACCAGAAATTCAGTGGCTTGATAGGAGAGTAGACTCTTCATTCCCAACATATGAAAATCCTGGTTTCCTGCTCCCTAGGGGTTTTGATCAGTTGACTTGCAGTGTTAACATGAGTAAGATAGTTGTTTCAGTAATATTTTAAATATGGCCGAGTTTCTACAAAGCATAGCTGACAGGTAGGTAATGTGTGATGTACAGAGGAGTGAAATGCAGCAGTTACAAAAGACCTGGCTTTGTGCTTGTATTCATTCTCAGGTGACAGTTGATAGGGCCGACCATCCAAGTTTTACTGTCTGGTGTTTCCTTCCCTCCGAGGCAGTCTCTGGTAGCTCAAGCTGATTCTACAGCCAGCGATGGCCTTCAGCTCCTGACTTTCCTCCCAGGTGTTGGGGTTACAAAGGTGTTCCGCATACCTGACCTTAGCCAGTCTTTGTTATGTCCCTAGATTAGTGCATGAGAATTGCTAACACACTGAGTTCTTAACTAGAGCTGTGAAAAGCCTGTGTGGTCATAGCCTCAGACCCCAGCTTGGGAGGTAGAAGCAGGAAGTTCAAGAAGTCCAGGTCATCTTTGCCTATATGGTAAGATAGAGACCATCTAAGACTACATGGCAATGTCTTTTCAGAAAGTTGGTAATGTTTAAAAGAAGACAAATGAAATTGTAAACATTTGCACAGCATTTATCTACTAGTTAAGTTTTACATCTGTAACAAACACTAAGGTGGTTTAGACATTCTTTTGCTCAGGCACATTTTTGAAAATAACTTCCCCCCTTTGTAGGGGTGTTTTAGACTTAACTAGGAAATTGTGCGCATTCCCTCTTCCTCCCTCATACATACGCATCATTATTCAACAGCCTAAATAACATTGTGTTGATCCTGTCAAACAGTCAAAGTGTCGAATTTTAAAATTAGTGCATTTGATTCTTTCACTCAAACCACTAAGGACTCCATCTTACAATATTCCCAAGTCTTAGTATTTTGTTTCATTTTTAATATCTTTTAGTGACAGCGATGAAGAAAAGAAAGCAAGAAGAGGCAGATCTCCCAAAGGCGAATTCAAAGACGAAGAGGAAACAGTGACGACGAAGCATATCCATATCACACAGGCCACAGAGACCACCACAACCCGGCACAAGCGCACAGCTAACCCTTCCAAAACCATTGATCTCGGAGCAGCAGCACATTACACAGGGGACAAAGCCAGCCCGGATCAGAACGCTTCAACCCACACACCTCAGTCTTCAGCGAAGGTGTGGACAACATGGATCTACACAGCATGTTTGCCTTATTCTCGTAAACTGCTTTCAGAATTCCTGCCTTAGTAAGCTGGGGCCTTTTAATCAGTCATATTATTTGCTCATCTGGCATGCCCTATTCAGTCATTAATAGCAAGAGATCTCTTTGGGAGAAAAAACCTGTCCCAGGGCTGAATGACTTTTCCTGTGAGGTAGAAATGACACTGTCATTCACACAGGGAGGTTGTGAGTCCCATTGTAGCCCATCTGTGCCCATCTCATAGCACCAGCATCACCAGTCTCACCCACATTCACTCGGGAAAGCATGGCCATATTTGACAGGCTGGTGCTGTACCATGGTTGCTGTGAAGTGCAGTGCTTTCCCACATTGAAATGCAGTATGAAGAAAAGTGAGTTAAAATTCACTTCTAATTTATTAGATCTTGGTTCAGTCATGCATGCCTGTAATTCCAACACTTGGGAAGCTAAGGCAGTAGGATTGAGTTCAAGACTACCCTGGGCTACATAGCAAGATCATCCATGTATTGTGGAGGCCAGAGAGATGGCCCACATCAGGCAGCTCAGAATCACCGTACAGTATTCCAGCTCCAGGAGATCTGATCCCCCAACTCCATGTCACCTACACTCGTGCATTAGCATTCACACATATATATTTCCTTAATAAAATCTTAAGATGGGGGAACTGTTTAAGATGTGGTAGAACTTCACGGTGATTATATAGATGCTTGCTCTTCCTCTCTTACTTCTTTTAGAAATCTAAATCTAGCCTTGTTTAGATGATTACTTAATTTCTGTCAAAGTTGGGGGTTGGCCCTGGAGTTCTTTGTAAGCTCACTCACTGTTCTACTGTTTCAGCCCTCAGTGCCGAGCAGCAAGTCATCAGGGGACCTTGTTGACCTGTTTGATGGCAACAGCCAATCAGCGGGTAAGGCTCCTTCTTTCCAGCAACTGCGGTTTCTGCTATTTACTTTCTAATGCTATGTGAAAGATGGAATAAAAGAATTCTAGCCAGGTGTGGTAGCACACACCTTTAATCTTAGCACTTGGAAGGCAGAAGTAGGTGAATCTCTCTGATTTGAAGCCAGCTTGGTCTACAGAGCAAGTTCCAGGACAGCCAGGACTATATAGAAAGATCCTGTCTCTTTAGCCAGGTCTTGTTATGCAGCCTATAAGCACTGGTTCTTAGGAGGTTAAGGCAGGAAAGGTTACAGATTTAAGGCCAGCCTGGGCAACCTAAAGAGACCTCATTTCAAAATAAAATTAAGAAAGGGGTATGGGAATACATCTCGTTGATAGAGCACTTGCCAAGCATTTGGGTGACTTTGGACTGTCTCTCCAGTTCTGCAAAAAAATACTTCTGGATTTGCTAATATGACATTAATATGAGCACTCAGGGCTGTTTGGAGAGAATTACATGACTGCCTGATGGGGGAAGGTGATAATTTGGTAGCCTCTTCCCCTGTTGTCTTCAGTGCCTGTGGCCTTTGTGAATGTGTCTCTGGGGCTACCATTGCTGTTTTTATCTCATTTGCATGCGCCCATTTCTCAAAGCATTCTCTGAAAAGTAACTCGCTCTGTTTTGTACTTTTTTCTGATCTTTAGGTTTGGAGGGAGAAAAGACTTGTTTGTGGTAGTCACCAGTATTAGTGAATGTATGTCATCAGTCACTGTAACATGTTTTAACTTACAGGGCTTCCTCAATGTTTGGCTTCCTCTCTGTACTGCTTCCTCCTTCAGAGTTTAATATACTTAAGAAATTTTCCACCAAGATTTTGGAGGCTTTGTAGTTTACATTTTTAAGCTCTACAAGTAATTTTGAAGATGCAAAAAATTACATGAAAATTAACATTTTAAATTTTCTTTTTATAAAAAGATGTGTTACCCTGCACGTTTTCATGATTTTCACTAAACCTTCATTGTGGTTGTCAAAGCAGATATGCCTTGTGTTCTTTACCTTCTTGTTCATCTGTCCGCGTGTATTTGCTGACCCAGACACTGTTTGGGTGCTTAAAATGGAATTCTTAGGCTCTGGAAAAGTCAAGTGGAGGAAGTAATCATTAGTCAAAGGGAAGTGATTGACTGTTGTTACCTAGTTATAAACATGCTGGTGCTTTGGAGGAAAGGGGCCTCATATGAATATGCATCCCCATCGAGCGTGTTGTAAGAGGTCTGTGGCCCAGGCGGAATGCACGTGCCTATAATTACAGTTCTTAGCAGGCAGAGTTGGGGGTGGGGGTCGCCTGGCCTGAGGAGTTCCAGAGCAACCTGGGCAACATACACAGAGCTGTCAGGAGAAGAAAGAGAAGGGAGACATCACACTGAACAAAAAGGACCAAGCCTTTCTCATCAGTGAGACTGAGGATGTCTTCATTGTGATCTCCAGCATGTGCTATATTTTGAGTAACTCCTAAAAAATTGAATCCAAGTAAATTAATGCTGTAGAATTGCACTTGATGATTGTAGTCTTAATAAACTACTGTACTCCAAGTAAAAACAGCTCAAAACTAGAGCTTTTTAAAGATTAGCTTTTCTAAGGCTGTTTAAAGTTCATTACATTAAAGTGAAGATCAGCAGGATTAGGTGTGACTAGTGTGTAGAGTGCAGCTGTTTACAAATAGTGTGTAAGTGTAATAATTCTCAGAAGCAAAGTTGTTTTTAAACTCACTTGTTTGCTTTAAGCATAGATAGGTCCATGATGTAAATTTCACTATCACTTTTCACTGATAGATTAGTACGTGTGATTAATATAGAACCCCCAGTTATTCTCTCTTCTTTCTTGCCTACTGTCATAAAATTACTGACCTAGGAATAAACTTGCAAGACATCTAGTTTGGCCCAGTTCTGAGATTCTTCATTTCCCTTCCAGTCTCTTCTGTAACTGTCCTAAAGTTACGGTGACTTGGTGAGACTGCAGTGCTCTCAGTGGTAAACCGCTGCCTTGGTTATTTAACAACAGATGTGCTGTCTTTGTATCTTTAAGATTTGAACTATAGTATGGACTGGTGGTTAGCATACAGCCGTCTAATGTGGATACGGTGTCAGGGAGTATCAACTATTTTGGACTTCCTGGCATGAAATATTGAAAGGTCCCTTTTGTGCTTCTGTGGAACAAAGAAGAATTAACTAACTAGGAAGGTCAGCTGTGTGGATGTGACTTTTCCTCTGTGATCCCAAGATTGCTTTGAGCAGAAAAAAACCTTTGTGTGGTTTTTCTTCTCTGGTATAAATGGTTGACTAATTGTATATGAACAATAGTTAATACTAATACATTAACTGGGAAGGGTTTAAATGAAATCTGGAAGGTTTCTTGTCCTTAAAATTTATCTTAATATTATCTCAAAAGCAGCTGAACGTGGTTTGACATCAGAATTACTTTTTAATTATTTCGTTTGAGATAGTATATTTAACTATAGGTCTTAATTGAAGTTCTGCCACAGAGGGAAGTTAGATTTAAATCTTAGCACTTGCACATGAGAGTGTGTAAGGATATGCCAGATGTCTGTATTCATCACAGGGCTGCCATGCAGTAATCCAGCTGCAGACGGTGAGGCAAGCAGATGAACATCTGTACCACTCATCAGATGAGTGTCTCCACCAGCCACACTCAGGTTCTCTGTGCTTCTTCCTGCTTCCTCCTGTCTTCCGTTCCTCCTCGTGTGGGTGTGTGATTGCATCTTCATATTTTACATTTACAGAGTGTCTGCTAAAATCACTATGGACCATCTGACCAAATTTAAAAATGCACATGCAAAACCTAAGCTGCCAGCTTGCTCTTGAGATTGTTTTGATAACTGTCCTGTTATGATCTTCCATTGCAGGCTCCTAGGGTGATGGTTCAGTGCCTCCTACATAACAGCTCATTTCTAAAGGAGCAATTTCCTAAGAAAATAGGTATTAAAATTAGAAACTAAGCCAGCTAGAAACAATGCTAAAATCATTTCATTTCTCTTTTAGAATGGGTTCACCCTGTAGGCCTTGTGTCTCTGATTAAGAGTTTAGGTCTTGTCTTGTTGCTCTATAAGATGTGTTTCTCTTGGGAGTGGAGAGAAATGTCACCAGTACCTAGAACAGCCGTGTTAATAGGTCTTGGTATAGCCTAAATTCCTTTTGTCAAGTAAAAAACAAAACAACATGTGTTAAGTCCCATTGCCATTTGACCCTAACTGCATTTTATGTGACTTGGAAGCGCTGTGGGGAGTCTAAGCACATCATTGTGCATTGGATGGAAGTTATTTTTAAGTTGGGTTTACTCAAAGTTATTGTTAGGGAATTTTTCACTGATGGTGATGATGATTGTGTCCACTTTTTAAATGTGGGAAACAACTGATTTGCACCAAATAAATATATAAAGGTAGCTGTCAACATTTTTGGTGTCTATTCTTTGTAAAATGCTTTTAAGATGAGGCTTTGCCATCCAGCCCAAACTGGCTGCACACCTGACCCTTCTACATTGGCCTCCCGGGTGTGCACATTGCCTCCCCAGTGTTCTTTGTGCATATTCAGTCAGATGGACGTTAGCATTTATTATGTGACCAAGCTGTGAGACCTGATAGTTGAGGACAGCTTGTCTTCTGACCTGCTGTGATTTACACCAAGTTTTTTAACTTAATGATCTCTGTTTTCTGTACTTCAGGTTTCTTAGCTTTACGTTTTCCTAAATTCTTCTGTTCCAAACACAGGACATTTACACCTTTCGGAATCTTTGTTTTATGAGGAATCACATGTCGTTTTGAGTACTGGGTTCGAACACATTATATTTTATAGGCCAGTTGTGACTTTGCCTACTGGTGGTCTAGGCTTTTTTTTTTCTCTCTCTAGTGTAGGTATTTATTCTTAATGATTATTTAAAAGTTCTTTTCCATCAGTCACTTAACTTTATATATATTAAAACTCTTTCAGTTTTTAGTGCATTGAATTCAACTATTTAATTTTTCATTTGTAGTTTAGGCACTGTCTGTCCATGTTTTTTCTTGTTCCCAGTATTGCTTTGGAAAATTCATGTTCCCAGATGGTGGTTGTAAATAACCTCCGTGCTGCCCTGGAAAGGCAGAAGGATATGATTCATTTATGATGACAGCTCTCATGTGGGAATCTGCAGCGGCCTTCCTCCGGTAGCACTCTTAGAGAGTCTTCCCTGTATTTCCTTAGAGATGATATGGGCGGTGCTGGAGCATGGGCACTTGTGCTGTTAGAGCATCACCGTGCTTCTCCCTCTTCTGAGAAGCTTGCCCCTGAAGAAACAGGTTTGTAATTTCTCAAACACTTCTTACAGTTAAAGGCGGTTTTGTGTTGCATCAGAAAAGGGCAGATCCATGCTAGAGAGCATGCGTGCCCATTCTCTCTGCTCCTTCCTCAGGTCATGTAGAAACCAAGCCACACGTGAGTGCGTAGACTGGGTAGGAGTTGCCGTGGACATTTGATGTGTATAGTTTTCGTGTAGATGGGAGAAGGGGAAGAACTGACACACTGAAAAACCACATTCTTGAAAAGCTTCTTAAAATCTGTGCTCTTCACCGCTTTTATCTGCAGCGTAGGTTTTTCTCTGTAACTTTAGAATAGTTCAGATTTGATGGTCTGTGCTTAGCATAAAAATTACTGGTGTTTTATTCACTGCCTGCATGAAGCAAATTAAAATGATCTGTTTTGAAATCCCTTACTGCTAATAGAAGTTGTCATCCTGTTAGCAGTATACTTTGATCAAAATGTTGAACATGAAGGAACATGGAAAACAAACTTGAATCTTAAGCTCCAATGTTTGCAACATTCATTTCCCTGATAACTTTTAATGTGTGCTTATCTGTTGTATGCACATTAGCTCCCTGTTCTTTGTGCTCATAGCATTTTATCTTGTCCCATATACCTGTAAGGAAAGAAACAAAACAAAAGTACTTAGATACTGTCCTTTGGATGAGTGTTAATGTAGCCATGGGCGCGGTTGTGTTGGTAGGAGTGCAGAGCTTGTGGTTGGCACTAGCTGGCTGCTGTACGTATGTATCTGTTGTGCGTGTAATGGTGCGGTGTGGAGAGGGAAGGAGGAAGCAGTTACACCTGCTGATAGTTGGCTGCAGTAAATGGACCTTCAAAAGAAAGAGCAACACACATGTACCAGAAACTGATTCTTCCCGTTATTGTGCTGGCCATCTTAGAAGGGGCGGGGTTATACTTTAATTAACCCAGCTGAGGATAGCAGATGGAGCAGAATGTCTTGCAGCGATAAAGCAATTCAGAAATGGCACCAGATGTTGGAAGCTTTCCCTGGTGGTGTTTGAGTGCCGCCCAGATGTTGCAGTCCCACCTGGCTAGTTTCTAAGCACTGCAGGCTAACTGCAGCTGTGATGTAACCTGTGTAATGTTCACATAACACTAAAAGCACTATAACTGAGCTGCTGCCCTAGACTTCTAAGGTTCTGACTCTTAAGAAGTAAAAGCTTAAGGACAAAAATAAAGTCAGTAGCTTGAAGTTTTAGATCTTAAAAATAAATCCCTGACCTTTGTAGTATTATACCAGTTGTGAAGGCGATTGACCCAGTGGCTGTGATTTTGCCATTTTAAAAACATCAGCTTAGCAGTTGTAGCAAGGGTTGACAGGATGGCTCAAATTACACAAGCAGATCCTGACCTATAACCTCTGCTTGTGTGCCAGAGCATGTGTCATGAGACACATATACACACAATAAAAATAATGAGTAAGTAAATAGTAGCAAAAAGCTGATTTTCTCCCATGTGTTAAAAAAAATGAACAGGGGGCTGGAGAGATGGTTCAGCGGTTAAGAGCACTGACTGCTCTTCCAAAGGTCCTATGTTCAATTCCCAGCAACCACATGGTGGCTCACAACCATCTGCAATGAGGTCTGGTGCCCTCTTCTGGCCTTCAGGTATACACACAGAATATTGTATACATAATAAAGTAAATAAATGTTTTAAAAAAAATGAAAAGGTATTTAATCTTGTGACGTGAGCAAGAGAGAAAAGGCAATATTATCACGCTGAGTTCTCTCCCATTGTCCGTTCAAATTGATTTTTTTTTTTTTTTTTTTTTTTTTTTTTGCAAACTTACTTCAAGTTTTTGTTTTAAAACATAAAATTGTAAGCCAGGTGGTTGTGGCACATGCCTTTAATCCCAGCACTAGGGAGGCAAAGGCAAGCAGATCTCTGAGTTCAAGGCCAACCTGGTCTACAAAGTGAGTTCCAGGTTAACCCAGGGCTACACAGAAAAATCCTGACATGGGAGAAAAAAAGCAACAACCAAACAAAGCCAACAACAACATTGAAATTGGAAACAGGAGAGATGACTCAGCAGTTTAGATCATGCACTGCCCTTGCAGGGGACCCTTCCCAGCATCCACATCACGACCTTCTGCAACTCCAATTCCAAGGAGATCTGATGCTGACACCCTCCCCAGTGTGTGTGTCTGGTTTTTTGTTTCATGGTTTGCTCTGTGTCGTTTTTGAAAGAGGATATACAGTCAGTTGTTTTTTCTGGTTTTAATCTAACATGGAATTTTCACTTGGTGGTGGTGGAAATACATTTGATAGTAAAAATGTAAAATTTCATCTGAAGGTCCACAGCTTCAGAATGACTATTCTAACTGTATAGAAGTCCATTGAGATGTATGGACTTTGGGTCTGGTTAATTTCAGTGTGTGTGTGGTTGGGGGGGGGGATAGTTTTAACAGATTGGGGGAAGAAATGTCAAAAAGTCAAGGAGTCCAAGAACCTTGGCTGGGAGAACCACAGGCAAGCAGGCCAGCTTGTCTGGTGAGCATGGACCTCTCCTGTGGCATATTTTTATGTGTTGCCTGAAAAGGATTCCTGAAATTGTTTGTTATTGTTCAAAACATTGTCCCCATTTTTGCCTTCTAGGAGGATCCACTGACTTATTTGGGGGATTTGCTGACTTCAGCTCAGCTGCTGCATCAGGCAATTTCTCTTCCCAAGGTATGAGATGATTTGACTCTCCACATCCAGAAGTTGTAGAAAGTTATCAGAAAAGTTGACATGCATACACACAGAGCTATTAATCAGCATTTTTAATCCCTATGGTATTTATAATTCTTAATTCCCAATCATTTTATCCACAAGATAAATTGGTTCAGTGTCTTAGGTGTGCTAGATCAGTTGACTTAGTTGTATACGATTCAAAGTAAGCCAGCAAACCCCACCTATATCAATAGCATACTCTTTAATCCTTCAGGGATGAATGTAAGTACATGGGTCTCGTTTTAGAGCAAAAGCACAATAATTAGTGTTTCCCTTAGTTGGCCTGGTTTCCAGGAATGAAAATGGGCAGCTTTCTCAAGCTAAGGATAAACCCCACCTACCATGGTTCCTTATATAGATAGTTAAATCTCTAGAGATCTGGAGAGTGCAGACTAAGGTCCTTTTGTCTTTTTCCTCAGGGTGTTAAGGCATTGTGGTATTTTTTTTTTTTTTATAGAATCTGGGTGGCCCACACTGTGAGAGAGCACTTAACAATAGCTATGAGAATCAGAGGCATGAGGGCCAGGGGAGAAATGTATGTAACTGAGTCAGTGTTACTCTCCAGATCACGTAGACTCTGTTGCTGTTATAATAACCTGGTTATTTTATATTTTATACTTTATATTGAATGATACCTAATGTAAGTTCAGGGAGTGGTTAGGAAGAAAAGCACATAACTTTGAAGATAGTTTGCATTATTTTGACAACCTCCTCCTATAAATTCCAAGTGTTTCCCCCCAAACTAGATTTGTTCTGTGATTGATTAACTGCTTCCTTCTGGAAGTGTGGCACACCTTCCCAAGGCTGATGTGCTATAGGCGCATCAAAGTCGAAGGTAAACATGGCCTACTTGTACAGGCTCCCTGGGTAATCCTTGACTCTGTTTTGTATATATGAAGTTGTCTAGTATGCAAATAACTTGAATATGTTAGTTCAGCCTTCTCATACATCTCCATCCATATATGTTTGATTAATAGAGTCTGATCACCACCACACAGGGGCTGAACCCACAACAGTGATTATTCATCTCTGAACAGCGCCTGCACCACTTGAAATCTTGTCCTTGCATGATTAATCATCCCGATGGCTGAGTTTTCAGATGGAGCAGCATGCTTTGCCCATTTCCACTCATATTCTGCTTAATGGATCCTGCAATGGAAAATTAGGATAAAGTTTATGTTCATTCAGCAGCCTTATTTAAATGGTTTTAAAATATCTAATAATCAAGAAGGATTTGTAAAAATGACTAATACAGTGTCTTGTAAAGATTAACAGCTGGTTATAGTAAAACCCTGGATAAAGAATAGCAGCCCTGCTCGTACCTGAAACTGTCAGCACAGTGTGGGTTTCTCTCCTGAGGGCGCTGCATATTCCTACAGTACTAGAGGAGTGCTCTCCTCATGAGACAGCGCTGCTGTGGAGGTGACCTTTCAGGCTGGACACGTATTCCCAGACCTTAGAGACCGTGGAGCTGTGCACTTAAAATTCTAGATGATGGTCCAGAAATGGCGTTTCTTTACTTTCTGCTTTTTCAGCTGCCACTGATTCCTATTCATGCTGATGTCCCTCCCTAAAGGACAGGTGTATTTACTTGGAATCATGTGTAGCCTAGTCAAACTAATGTTTAACTATGACTTCCTTGGGTAATCAGTATATTACAGATAGCTATGCAGCTTTTCCAGAAGCCAGACGCAGCATTTCTGTGCAGTACACTTATTTGAATTGTCCAAAGTAATAATTGTGATGCCGCACGTGCCCTCACTCCATCTTTACAGTGTAGATTTGAAAGTCTGGTCTAAAGGAGCTAGCTGATTAGTTGCTTTTTAATAGTTTGCCTCTGGAACTAATGAGCTCTTGCTGGTGACTTTCTAAAGCTAGCTTGAAGCGTTAGCTTCCCTCACTATGAGAGGACGTGTGAGAAGTCTCTTCTGGCTCCCAGCTTCAGAGGCTCTGGGGTCAGCTCGTTCTTGCTTCTGGGCCTGTGGTAGAAAGGCTGCTGTTCTCAGAGTGGAAGCGGAGAGGCTGCCAGAACAGGACTGTGACAAAATACACCCTTCAAAGGCACACCCTTCCTCCAGCCGGGCCCCACCTCCTGATGACCTACTCTGTGTGAAATCATCACTAAAATGGCCCATTGATAAACTTAACACAATCATCATCCAGTTGCCTCTTAGTGGCACAAACTGCAGACTAAGCCTTCAGTATATGCCCCTTCAGACTGCATCAATTCAAACCTGAGTTCCCCTTGCTGTTCATTGACATCCATTAAGCAGTCAGCATGCTGGAGCGGCAGTCTAGGTGGTAGCTCCTGTGGAGTCCATGAAAGCAAAAGGAGAGGGAGAGCTTCTAACAGAAATGTATTAAATACCCACACTTTGTTTTACTAGCTTTTTATCTTTCCCGATTTCTGTTTGTTCTTAATAAATTTTATATCATGAACTTGGGGTTTCAGCAATTACACAGCTATAATTTACAACTGGATTTCTCTTTGAACCTTCTAAATGATGAGCAAAATTGAACTCTGTGGAGTTGTCTTCACTCCTAGCAAGAGTTAACCAGTATAGAATTTCCTCCGTTTTTGAGTCCCACGTGTTTAACTGATGCAGACTTGGTTGGAGTCATTTCATGGTGCTTTTTGTGTATCATGAACAGACCTGCCAAGAGGTAGGTTTTACTTTGAGAGTTCTAGCTCTTTTCTTTGCCACCATGTTAACAGTCTTGTAATATTCATGAGGAAGGATAATGTCCAGATGGAGATGGCGACCCACAGATGCTAACCTGCATGTACTCCTATCAACTTCAGTTAGCTGCGGTTCGTAGAGTTTGCATTTCTCTGTGCAGTTCAGAGTGCGTCTTACTCTGCCTTCTTTCTGTCTTGATAACAGCAACAAGTGGGAATGGAGACTTTGGTGACTGGAGTGCCTTCAACCAAGCCCCATCAGGCCCCGTTGCTTCCGGTAGTGAGCTTTTTGGCAGCGCCCCACAGCCTGCAGTAGAACTCATCAGTGGCTCACAGCCAGCTTTAGGCCCACCTCCTGCTGCCTCAAACTCCTCAGACCTGTTTGATCTTATGGGCTCATCGCAGGCAACCATGACGTCTTCCCAGAGTATGAATTTCTCTCTGATGAGCACTAACACTGTGGGGCTTGGTTTGCCTATGTCAAGATCACAGGTAAGTTGTCTGCTTTCCTTGGGAATTGTTATTACACCTGCTAAGATGATGGGTTAGTGTAAGACAACAGGGAACCCTCCTTCCCATAGTCTACTGTGGACCTAAACACCATTAGGTGGCACATGACTACACAACAGAGGTGGGGTTGTGCCTGTTTTGTAGGTTGTGCTAATCACCCACTCTGTCTTGGTAGAGTCAGGTGTGTTCTAGAGGGCAAGGCCATCTTACCTACATGAGTCCCTAAAATACCAAGCATGGTAGCTGGCACAAGGAGACATGCTGAAATCTGTTGGGTTACAAAATTGTTTTGGGGAGCAGATACATTTTTTGACCCATGGAAAATAGTGAATAAGTTCTGGTTCTGTCTTATCCAAGTTTCTCTGTACATCATTGCTCATGTAGAAAACCATTGTCTCAGTGATGAATGTTCCCCCCATTCTGGGCCTATTGTCAACCTTCATTTTCATAAAGGAAAACTGGTGGGAATTTTTAAATTCACATTTTAGGAGTTAAATACAAATTGCTTAACAACAGTAGAATTTTGAATAGACAGAGGTGAAAGAGTGTCTGAGATGTACTTGGGACTTGTCAGTTTTGACTGAGTTACTGATGTGTTTCTGATACTAATCGCTTGTTTTAACGTATAGATCCTCATCTTTGGGGTTTGGGATGAAGGAGGGGAAGAAAGAAGCAGAAAGGTGATTGTGAGAGGGCCAGTGGCTTTCTTTCAGCCTCTGTTGTCCTCCTTTGACCCTTTGCCTTGGTCGTTCTTTTCTCTCGTCCTTTCCTTATTTCTGTCCCTTTATAAATTTATCTTTAGTAGCCACCGTGCACCTCTGCTTCTTTCTCCTGAGTTTTTCCTTTGTGAGTCCACGCATGGATAAGTGCCACTGGAGGCACTCATTCGAGGCAGTTAGAGGTGCACAGAACTGGGAAACACCAGTTAGGGCCTGTGCAGTGGACTTGCTGCTTGATGGCTTGGGCTTTATAACATGATCAGACCGATCTGCATTGTTTGTAAGGCTGCATTTCCACCTGTCCACCTTCAGTTGTGCTAACCTGGCAGGTAGTTCTTTGCTGCTACTCAGATGCTGCCCTTTGGAGTCTACTCAATCTGTTTTCCTGGGGGTCGGGGCCTATAGTAACCTCAAGTTGGTAATTGCCCTGGGTGTTTTTTACAGATAGTACCTTCTAAAGAACTGGGCATTGCTATATGGGAGAATACCCAGAGTCTTCGGAGGGCTCCATTTAGGAAGTTTCTCGGGGCACTGAAGTATTAATTTGCTAGTATGTGATGAAGGTGTTGTCTTGATTCCTAGATCGTACTTTTCTTTTCCAGCCTCTGCAGAACGTTAGTGCAGTGCTGCAGAAGCCTAACCCTCTCTATAATCAGAATGCAGATATGGTCCAGAAGTCGGCCAGCAAAACCCTGCCCTCTACTTGGTCTGACCCCAGCGTCAACATCAGCCTAGACAACTTACTACCTGGTATGCAACCTTCCAAGCCCCAGCAGCCATCTCTTAACACAATGATTCAACAACAGAGTAAGTTACCTCAAATGCCCATCTGTGTTTCAGATCTTCTGTATTCAAATATAGTTGACGTACACTGAGGACACATGGGGTATATGTGAAGATAACCATATTCACCTAAAATTTCCTGCTTAGTGTTCAGTTGGTACCCCTCCTCCTAGCACACCAACCCTGTGTTGTACTTCTGGTAGGATAAGATTTATGAGTTCTAAGGCTCTGGTCTTCTAAAATAAAAATACTTCTGAGAACAGTTCATGCCATTAATCCCAGCACATAAGAGGCTTTTGAGTTACTAGGACTGCCTGAACTACATAGGAGACTGTGTTAGAAACCCAAGCACCAAGTCAGAGCTCAGTGGTACAGCTTTTGCTCCATAGTGATCCAAAGTAGGAAGTTGGGTTTTGTTTTTCAGAATTTCTGTACAGCTGTTTTTGTGAACAGTGATGAAGAGACAAAGCCGTCTGCACTCCCAGCTTAGGGCCCTGTCTCACAGCTGTTGTCCTCTCTCTCAGTGTGCTGAGTGATGATGTGGATATATGTACTGTTTTCTTTCTTGGTATTTGCATTTAACAACATTAATATGATGGTTTATCCTCTGTTGAGCATTTTCAGAGAAAAATGATCTTTAGATTTTCCCCTGGTACCATTGCACAGCTCCCTGTTGGTCATTTAAATTGTTTCCAACTCTTTTTTAACCATAAAAAATTTGCATGCATTCTGTACATCTGCTTTTTCCTTCATACAATATTTTGAGTCAACAAATATAAACCTTTTTTAGGCTTTTGGTAGACACTGCTTTTGACAGTTTGTTAGGAAGGATTCAGCAATGTTTTGGAGTCATGTTTTGTCTCTAGGAGACCAAAGCAACATCTGCTGAATATTTGTTGAATGTAACCAGGACAAATTAATCGACTTCTCTTCTTGGGTTTAGAATGATTGACAGTCAGGAAAATGTGTCTTATTTTTCTGCTCTGTGAATCTTAAGAATTCACTTCTGTTGAAGTCACCTTTCTCCTTTCTCCTGGTAGATATGCAACAACCTCTGAATATGATGACACAAAGCTTTGGAGCTGTGAACCTCAGTTCTCCGTCAAACATGCTTCCTGTCCGGCCACAAACTAACCCTCTGATGGGGGGACCCATGCCTATGAACATGCCCGGTGTGATGACGGGCACCATGGGGATGGCCCCTCTGGGAAACTCCCCAGTGATGAGCCAGGGCATGGTGGGCATGAACATGAACATGGGGCTGTCAGCCACGGGGATGGGCTTGACAGGCCCAGTGGGGATGGGCGTGCCCAACATGGCCATGCCTTCTGGAACTATGCAGCCCAAGCAAGATGCCTTTGCAAACTTTGCCAACTTTAGCAAATAAAAGATCATAAAGAAGCAAGTGGAAGAAGAATGTGTAGCTGCAAGTAGGTGATGCTGGGATGGAAAGTGCTAAGCAGTTCCCTTTTCTTTTATCAGTTAATTAAATAACCCACATAAAGAACCAAAAAGTCTGAGGCATAAAGTGAAGTGTCTATTTCAGAAGCAACACAAACCCACTTCAGACGAGGCAGTCAGGATCGATTTCCCCAGTGAAGATGCCCAACTCATGGTGAGGAGATCGCAAAGGCCCTTCCGAGTCGGAGAGCGCATGTCACAGGATAGTCCGTGGGAGGACTGGCACAGGGCTGAGGAATGTGCTTCTCTCTAACTTTATACTTTGCTTTTCCTGAGGAACTTGATTTTCTGTCCCTCAATCGCCTTGTCACAGTTGGGTCTGTTCCTTTACTACCACTCTCGAGTCCATATATGAATCATTAAAGTTGGATGATCAGTTTTTTATAAAAATATATATTTTTGTCCAAAAAAAGGCATACATATGTGATTATGGCTAAATCAAAGGTAGCTTGATGTATATACCTTTGCCGAGGTCCCAGCAACACTGCTGACAGGCCATCTGAGTTCTCCAGGATTGAACCTGTGTCCGCAGCTGGCATAGCTGTGAGCTTCACCCATGTCTCCTTCTATAACTGCCCCGTGCAGAACTGGGAAAACTTTTTTTTTCAGGACTGCACTGCGGTTTCCTTTAAAAGCTGGAGAAGGAAGACCTCTTGTGTCGTTTGTCTGCAGCAGTTGGTGGCTGCACTTCTCAGTGATTGACTTGGCAAGGCTGCCTTCTGTGCACCTCCCCGTAGCCATCATTCAAGTCAGAAACAGTCAGAAGAGAAAAATATTTATTTTTATCTTTTTTGGTGTCTTTTCAAAAAATTGAAAGGTAAAAATGCATTAAAACCTTAAGTTAAATATAAATGTTAGGACTCAGCCATGTTCACGTTTAGATTTTATACAGTATTTGTTTTGTTTGGGTTTCGAGTGTCTATAATACGGCATTAGCAATATGGTTCCAATAGAAGTTCGATATATATTATTAAAGGAGACCTGTAGCAGTCAGAGATTTTATTGATTTAATGACAAATAAAGGAAATTAATTAAATTTTTTGTTTTCCTGCTGTGATTCTGCATTAAGCTCACGTGAAATCATGATGCTAGAGTTTGGAATGCAAAATTAAATGTTTCAGCCTCAAGCTGGGAATATTTTTTAAAATAAATACTATAAGTATCGAATTATTACCTCCCCACTTATGTTGAAAATTTTTTTATTCAATTGATACAACTTTGTTTCCATTGTATTCATGATGTTCTGTTATATATAACATTAAAATGTTCATTAAAATCAACGTGGAACCGCCTCTTCCCTCACTCCATTAGACGCGAGGCCATTTGGGGAAAAATAATTATAATTTGGGCAAAGTAATTTTTATAAATAATTTAAAATTATTTAATGACTCCTCTATTCTTTGCTATCAGGCTGTGCTGTCAGGAATTAAACATGAAGCGGCAGAGACGCCCCGGCCTGCTCCGCTCCCGCTAATGTCCCGTCTACAACATTTCTAATTAGGCAGAAATCCATGTACCTCAGCTAAGTGGGCAGGAAAAGTGATTCATTTGCTGAATAAGAGATGAGAGAGGGTGTAATTAGCTGACTGCGGTTTTTAATCTTTCAACAATTCTGTGTGTTTAAATTAGTTTCAAAGAATGGGAGCTTTCAAATGTTGTTACTTCAAAGCGGTCCAGCCACCTCTGCTGGCAGTGGGCTAGGCTGTCTTCATTTATGCTTGAACCCTGTAATCTTAGTTTATTTTTAATTGAGAAGTATGTCTTCACTTTCTCAAATATATATATAGTTTTTAAAGGAAGTAAATGTTTTATACCTGAGCGTGTTTTTGCTGTTGTTGGGTTTTGGTTTTTCTGGTACCATTTATCTCTAGACATTTTTTCCAGCCCTTGCTTTTCTTTGTTGTTTCTCTGAGGACACGAAAGACCCCTTCCCCTTTCTCACTGGACCTCAATACTTAGTTTGCCATCTCCAAAGTGGTTTTTGTTTCAAAACCCACCACAGAAAAAGGCTAAGTGCACCCTCAGTCAGGGCCTGTCCAGTTCTCTTGCCTTTTGAGATAGTCTCCCTGCATAGCAAAGCCCACCGCGAACTTGTTAGCTTCCTGAGGCAAGTATTACATGTATGTGCCTCCATGCCTGCGAGGTTTACATGTATGTGCCCCCATGCCTGTGAGGGTTACAGGTATGTGCCACCACGCCTGCAAGGGCCTGTTTACTGTAGAGTTTGTCTTTGGGGATCTCTTTATTCTATAAGTTTTATAATGGGGAAGCTACCTAGCAGCGGGTTCACCAACAGTTCAGGTCCATTTCTGTGATTTCCCCTAGCTCTGTTTTCCCTTCTCTCATAGCTTCAAGAGCCATAAACTTGGAGCCCGTGAGATGGCTCAGTGAGTAAGGGCACTTGCCGCCAGGACCCATGTGGTGGGAGGAGAGAACCGACTCCCACAGTTGTCCTCTGCCTCTGCCTTACTTATGCACAGGTGCTTAGACACCAACTCTATGTCAGCCTGTCGCTCTTTGCTGTTTTGCCCTTTCTTGTGATGTCTCTTAATTGATACAGCAGAATTCCAAAGTTCCTAAAAGTCAAGTCATTGAGAAAGCCAGGTGGCTGTCTTAGGAGTGGTTTCTGTAGTGACAGATTTGCGCTGCCTGTGTCAACTTAACAGCACTCTTTAAATGTTTTAACTGTCAAGGGAATTATCACCAACTCCGCATGTATTTACCATGGACATGGAGGTGTCTGGGAGAGAGCTACTGCTTTTGGTCTAAGATCTGCACAATATTTACAGCTTGTTTATTTACTTTTGAGGCAAAGTTGCCTATACCCCAGGCTGGCCTCCAACTCACTATGTAGCCCAGGATAGCCTTGAGGATGCACTGGTCCTCTCAACCTCCTCCAAGCTAGCACCACAGTGTGTTCCACCACACCAGCCCTGCTTTTTATGAGCGGTAGAGATCGCCAATCTGTTAACTGATTGACTTTGCTCCTTTGAGATGCAGGTGATTACATTTAAAAGTCAAAGGGAGAAAATAAGATCCTTCAAGGCTATAGGTGAGGAAGCTGACTCCAAAGTTTAGCTTCCCAGAAGCACTGAAGTCCTGATGGGCAAAAGTGAGCTTTATTTTTTGAAATAGCTCTTGTGAACTAGAAAATAAGACTGCAGTATTGAAGGTTCTTCCAAAACACAAACCTACCCAGTGTTCCTTAGGTGCGCTTATTCAGACTTAACCCGTGCCTTCCGTCTGCCCCACCTCACATCCTCTGCCACAAGACCACCAGGGGATGTGCAGACAAGGCTTCAGTGTGACAAGGGAGGTCAGGGTAATGTTCTTAGAGATGTGCCATGGAGAAACAGAAAGCCTGTGGTGACTAGGGATCCCCTCTGAGGCACAAGGCTGTGCCGGAGAATTGAATGAGGAGGCAGCTATGTTCGGTGAGAAGGTGAGAAGAGACCGGTCCTGGAGACAGAAGGTGCCAGGTGAGTGTGGACAGATGGCCTTAACAAGCATTCCACTCCTTAGGAGTTCCTCACAGGACTCTCAACCTGGACTATTATGAAGCACCCCCACCTCCTCCTTTCTGGTTGACAATGGGCTGGGGGTGGAGCTCAGTGGCGGAGTGCTTGGCTAATGCACAAAGCCCTGGTCCACATAAATGGGGAGGGGGGCGCTGAAGACAAGAGTCCATTGTCATCAGTGGCTACACACAAGTTCAAAGTCAGTTTGGACTAAACACATGAAGCACTGTCTAACAAAAGACCAGTAGGGGTTGGGAATTTAGCTCAGTGGTAGAGCAGGCCAGCGTAAGGCCCTGGGTTTGGTCCTTAGCTTCGAAGGAAAAAAAAAAAAAAAGACCAGTGAAAATTTGTATGGTGTGCTTCAATTTGCTGTTAAACAACAAATGTGTTGACAGTTAGCTGTGTGTGGAGGGTGAGTCCAAGCCAGTTGAGTATTTCAGACGGTCATGTTCATGTATCTGTTATGGTCAAAGGGCATGTTCACAGTTATTTCTCCTCTGATTGGCACAACAGCCCCAAGCTAAGACAGCAAGGCAGTTATTAGCTCTTCTGTACAGACTGGAGAGACCACAGTCTTTAGGGAAGAGGCCATGACTTCCAGGCCCTGGAATTCACATTCCATTTCATCCCACCCTCCTTTGTTACTTGTTTATTAGTATTGCAGGCATTACACAGGCCACAGGTAACTGTCCGCTTTCTCTTGATCCCCAAACGCTCCACATACAATATACAACTGATTATATTTGGCTAGTGGAAATGTGTATCTGTCTGTCTGTCTGTATACCTACATGTGCAGCATGCATGTTGTCACAGCATACTTGTAGAAGTCAACTTGAGAGAGTCAGTTTTTTCTTTTGACCATGTGAGTTCTGGGGATCCAACTCGGGTTGTTAGGCTTGGCAGCAAGCACCTTTACCCACAGAGCCATCTCACCAGACCTTAACGAGTGTTTTTAAGTAAGCATGGAATATTTGTATCGCCTATTTGCATTTCCTATAGGTCGGCAGTAGAAGATAACCCTCGCAGCAAATAAAACCCTACACACTCTTCTAGAGGGAAAGCTCTTTTGGATATTTTCCAGAAATGAACACACACACACACACACACACATAAAACATCAACCAAATCTAGAAAGCAGAAAAACCCGGCAGAGTCAGAGCAAGTTAACCCAGAGGTACCTCAAATGGTCAAAAGGGAGGTCATGAATAAGATGCAGGCAGAAGGTGGTGAGACTGGGTGGCCGTATGAAGGGATCCGTTTCAGAAAGCACGGTGGTTTCAAAAGCATATGTATGCTCACGTGACTCTAACTCTTGAGAAACAAAATGGAGATGCCCTGCCACCAAAACAAGCTAGATAAGGATTTCTATAGGTAAAGTTCTTCTTGTGTTTTTCGAGATGGTTTCTCTTTGTAGGCCTGACTATCCTGGAACTCGCTTTATAGACCAGGCTAGCCTCAAACTCAGAGATCCACCTGTCTCTGCACTCCAGTACTGTGATTAAGGGCATGCGCCACCACTGCCTAGCTGGTAAGGATGTTCTTCAGGGCATGTTTGAATGGACATTGTTAAGGGCTTTGAAGGCTGTTCAGACAACACTCGGCCATTTGGGAACCTCTCTTGGATTACCACTTGTTGAGTTTGTTTTTGATGGATGAGGGGTAGCAAATATAAAAAGATTTGAACATGGACCACACATATACAAATGTTAAGTCCTCTTTTACAGGAAAGTAATAAGGTTAAATAAAAGAAATATTACAGCACTTGGATTTTAATTTACTTGGTTTATTAGTTTTGTCCTGCTCTCATCCCTGTAATAAACTAATAAAGGATATTGTAATAGAAAAAAGTTAAGAACTTTTCTTAGCCAGATGGTGGTGATGTAGTGAGGCAGAGGCAGGCAGATCTCTGAGTTTGAGGCCAGCCTGGTCTACAGAGGGAGTTCTAGGACAGTCAGGGCTACACAGAGAAACCCTGTCTTCAAACAAATCCTTCACACAGAGACCACTGAGAAGGCTCACTCAGTAGGTAAAGACACCAGCCGCCAAGGCTGAGGGTCTGAGTTCGAGCCCTGTGACCCACGTGGTGGGAGGAGGAAGCTGACTTCTCTGACCACCGCACCTGCACAGGGGAATGGATGCACACAAGTAAATAAAAAAGAACTTTCCACATGCTCTTAGCTCCTCTACTGTGGAATTGTGTGTAATCGCGTGTTTCTGTATACAGCACCTATGTCACCTATCTTTGTGTATGTAATAAAAATGTTGGCTCTTAAGTACTGTGTCTTCACCCAATTTTTAATTTTCCCAAGAGTTCTTGGATTTGAATGATAAAAGGTTGCCATAAGGAGCCGCTCTAGTAATTAACCAGTTCTTTAATAAAGCCTCAATTACTTTGTTTTCCTGATAAGGAGGGGGGGAAAACTGTTCTGAGAGTTACATTCGACATCTGGGTTTCCTCCTAACAGCTGGCTACCTAATGAATATTCATCAGCCTTAGAGGCTGCAGACCATTAATAAACCAGTAGATGTAAAGCAGAAGCAATCTTCGTCAGCTTCAAATGAGATCGGACGCAATGTGCTGCGAAGTGTCATTGCCGCATTGAATTGAGTTTGAGACGTTAACGATTCCATACTGCTTCTGTATCGCCTTGCTTCGAAAACCCTGCCCAGACTGCTGGCCGTGTTTCCGTGTCCAACTTTGTTCCTCCCTGAGTGCCTGATAAGAAGTTTACAATGTCCGTGTTTGAAAAGTCTTCCATTTTGTTCTCCTAAATTACAGCCTCATCACCAAGACTCTAAAATGAAGGCATCATCCCCGTTAGAAAAAGGTAGGGAGGGTGTCGACGTCAAATTGGTTTTGTGTGTCTCCTGGGGAGCTAGCAAATTCTTAGAAACCTATGTACATAACAAGAAACTTGGGTTTGGTGTTTGTTGGGTCCTTTTGAGGGACTCCTCCCCCACACCCCTCCCCCACCACACACACATCCGGGTAGGCAATACCTTCATGTGACTCTGGTGTGTGCTCACAGCCCAGGGTCAGCAATGCCTCCGTGTGACTCTGGTGTGTGCTCACAGCCCAGGGTCAGCAATGCCTCCGTGTGACTCTGGTGTGTGCTCACAGCCCAGGGTCAGCAATGCCTCCGTGTGACTCTGGTGTGTGCTCACAGCCCAGGGTCAGCAATGCCTCCCTGTGACTCTGGTGTGTGCTCACAGCCCAGGGTCAGCAATGTCTCCCTGTGACTCTGGTATGTGCTCACAGCCCAGGGTCAGCAATGTCTCCGTGTGACTGGTGTGTGCTCACAGCCCAGGGTCAGCAATGTCTCCGTGTGACTCTGGTGTGTGCTCACAGTCAGCCTTCATGTTTCCTGGGTGAGGTCTAGACAGGCAGTTCCAAGAAGCCTTGCCTGAGGTTATTTCCCAGGTGAGAGATGGAGCCTAGGCCTCTGCACTTTATCAATCAAACATGAGCCGTCGTGAAGATGAACACTTAAAAGAAATCCCACACTAGCTCAGAATTGAGAATTTCCTACAGCACCCTTGGCTCAGTTCTCATCCAAGTACTCGGGTGTTTGGGAGAATGCCAGGACAACGGGAAGAGTAAACTCCTGGAGGCTCTTTCAACTACCTTCTGGATTTCACTGGACTAATCCTTTTTTGTAAAGACATGGTCTCATACAGTCCAGGCTGACCTTAAATTTACCATGTCACTGAGGACGACCTTAAACTGACCATCCTGCCTCCCCTCCGTGAGTGCTGGGATTACATATGTGCACCAACACACCCTGTTTATACGACACCAGGATGAGCCAGGCTGGTACCTGAATTACCTCTCCGGCACACCTTACCCTTTAACTCACAGTGAAATATACTTTTGTTCTAAGTGTATAACATGGTAAATATGTGTATATAAGCACACAGTACTATAACATTTACCTTTTTTGGTTTTGTTTTTTGAGACAGGGTTTCTCTGTGTAACAGTCCTAATTGTCCTGGAACTAGCTCTTGTAGACCAGACTGGCCTTGAACTCCCGAAGATCCGCCTGCCTCTACCTCCCGAGTGCTGAGATTAAAGGTGTGTGCCACCGCCCAGCAACATTTATCATTTTTTAAGCAGACAGCTTAATGACATTGGGTCACTCATTGCCACAGAGTTGTCACTACCATCCATCCTCTTGAGTCTCTCATCTTCCCCAACAAACACTAATTTCCCAGCCGTCTCCCTCCTCTGAGCTGCTGGTGGCCACCATCCCGCCCTCTGTCTCTTGAGTGTGCTCTGAGTATCTCATGCTATATAGTATTCATTCTGTGTGACTGGTTCATCTCAGTGTCCTCGGGACCCTCTCATGTCATTTCATGCCTCAGGCTTTCACCCCTTTTTTAAGGCTGACTAATGTTTCATTGTCTGTATCCGCCATGTTTTAGTTATTGTTCATCTACAGATGGGTGCTTGAGTCATTTCCGCTCTTTGCAAACAGGGATGCGTTGCAGGTACTATAAAAATGTCTGTTCCACTCTCTGCTTGCAGTTAAGTACTCACCTAGATGTGGAATTACTGTACTATATATAGTTCTGTTTTGTTGTTGGTTTAGATGGGAGCCTCTTTGTGTTATCTGGACCAGTCTTGAACTCAGAGGCAGCTATCCTCCTGCCTCAGCCTCTCCTGACTAACCATTATGTTTGCTGGAGAGATGGCTCAGCAGTTTAGAGCGCTGCCTGCTCTTCCAAAAGTCCTGAATTCAATTCCTAGCAGCCACATAGTGATCCACAACCATCTGTAATGAGATCTGGTGCCCTCCTGAGGAAGAGACCTGGTCAGTTGTCCTCATCAAAACATTCATTTTAGATCAGGAAACCCAATGTGGACAAGTTTAACAGAACCGCCATATACGAGCCGCCCACACATGCTTCAGCACTGCCAGGGCATCAATTTCATTTCATTTCTTTTTTAATAAATACAGCTTGCCTGAAGATCAGAGAGTAAAACAGCCCCACTGGTCACCCTTACAGACCAGGCAGCGGTGACATACACCTTTAATCACTAGTTGCCATAGAAACCGGGTGGTGCATGCCTTTAATCCCAGTGGTGCACACCTTAAATCCCAGCCCTAGAGAGGATTATAAAACAGGAGGAGGCGGCTCTTATACACACAGTCTCATTCTGAGATTCCTGAAGGCTGGAGCACCATTTTTGGACTGAGGTCTAGGTAAGAGCTTTTCTGACCTTTAGGTTGAACCCCAGTTTCTATCCCTAAGTTTTTATTAATCTACAACAGGCAGAAGAAGCACCTAGGTCAGCTAGTCTGGAGGAGAGCGGCAGAAATAAGAAGATAGACCATACCTCAATAAAGTAGAAGGAAAGAAAACACTCCCCAGAGCCATCCTCTGACCTCCATGACCTCCACAGGTATGCCCTATGGTACACACACACACACTCATCGCAGCCAAGTTCCCAGACTTGATGATGATCATGACTTAACAGAACCTCAGCCCGCTTCCTCCAGCGTTTTCTTACTCAACCGCCTCTCTGCGGTCTCAGAGAACAATTTGTAGGAGTTGCTTCCTCCCTATGTGGATTCCTGGAATTGAACCCAGGTCCTTGGGCTTGGCAACAGTTGCCTTTGCCTAGGGTGCTCTCTTGACAGCCCTCCTCTTTTTAATGTTATCTGCCTAATTCCTTATACTAGCTAACATTCTTTTTCACACTGTTCCTTGCAGATTGTCCCTCTGTCCCAAGATAATATAGGCAACATGAAAGCAAGATCTCTGTGCCGGCATCTCTGATGCCAACCCAGGGCCTGGCCCTTGTGCTTAATAAATCACCCCCTTTAGGGTACAAAACACGTACCCTCAACTACAGAAGACAAAGGGGATGTGTGGAACGAACCGAACTGCAGTTCATCCTGAAGAAACCCTAGGGAGAAGAGTCAGGTGGATTCTGAGAGACATGAGGACAGCGAAGGAACTAGCCCAGGGGATGACCGGGTAGACAGCAAGCACTCAATAAAAGAAGCTGTTGGGCTTTTATTATCATGTGTTGTTAGCCAGGAAGACGACCTGGCCCCTAGGATTTGAGAGTGTTCTTTCGCAGTGAAAGCATCCCTCTTGCCTCTCTCTGACCCCAGAAAACAATCCTCCCTTGAGCCTGAAAGCCGCCCCTCCCGACCAGCCAAGGTCCAGCAGCTGTGTGTTTTAGCAGCCCCACCCCCATCCTGCTGCTTCTAAAAATCCTCAGGCCCCAACTCCCCGCAGGATTGGCCTCTGCTTCCTTTGTTCACTTTGTTTGTTTGAAGCCCTTCTCAGGCCCCGAGAAATCAATAAGCCCGCTTGCTGCTGACCCTGAGAGTGGCTCTTTTCCACTCTCCTCTGGGAGGCTGGGCTCACTCCAGCCCACCGGCAAGTAAGTAGTGAGGAACCCAGCTCCGCCTGCAAAGGAAGGGTCCTTGTAAGTATTCAAGAGGCACAGGTTTAGCTGGCTGGGGATTCCCTACCCAAGCTGTCATAAGATGAAATGGAAGCAGGCGTCCAGGTTGGCGTGATGAATACGCTTCAAGTTGGGCTTGCTTCGATAGGGTTATCCGTCACAGAGCAAGTGAATTATTTAGGAGACCGCTTTTTATGGTGGGGTTTCATTTAAATTTTGCCCCTTGATGTACGTATATAAAAATGACTAATCTGTCGGACACTGCTATTGTACGCCAGCATCTATCACTATAGAGCCTCTTTCTCATAATTGGTTTATTAATTATAGCATCTTAATGATCTGTTTAAAATAAATAAACCATTTGCACCATTTCAAAGGTATTTTGTGAGGCTCAGCTGATATTAAAATAGCACCGGCCTTATGTGCCTCTTCAGCAAGTGACCTAATTAGTTAATAAAGTAATTGAATATTAAAAAGGATGTTGCAAGTGATTAAAATTTAAGAGCCTTCAGAATGTTATTAAAGCTATAAATCATACATCAGGGTTTTAATTTGCATAGCTATGGAATTACTAATGGTCCCCGGTGCACGGGGGCGGGGGGGGGGGGGAGTTCAGCAATCAGTCCTTCAACAAAATGTTGGTGATATTCAGGCACCAAATTCTTTCAACCTCTTTGCAGAACCACATAGAAACCTGCGCTTGCCAAATTAAATGTCTAGCTGTTGACACTGCTGCCTGCTCCCTCGGGCAAGTATGTACATTTACACATTCATCCACGGCCCAAAAAGAAAAGAGAGGGAGGGAAGGAGAGAGAGAGAGGGAGGGAGGAAGGGAGGGAGGGAGGGAGGAAGGGAGGAAGGAAGGAAGCAAGAAGAAAGCAAAGGAAGGAAGGAAGGAAGGAAGGAAGGAAGGAAGGAAGGAAGGAAGGAAGGAAGGAAAAACCAAAACCTTGTTGGAGGCCAGGTGTTGGGCCTCATGAGAAGAAAACAGGTCCATCCCTCCTCTTGGAGATTTCACTCTGTAGCTGGACATCATCAGCCATGGTGTGTGTGTGTGTGTGTGTGTGTGTGTGTGTGTCTGTCTGTCTGTCTGTCTGTCTGTCTGTCTGTCTGTCCCCACCGCTTTGGATAATTCTAAAGGCGCCCAGGAGTTATGAAGGAAAGATATCTGCCGGCAAATGAGCCCGTCTGCTAGAATAGGGAGGGAACTCCTGATCACAGGTCGAGCCTGGGCTTCTCTGCAAAGGCTTTGGGTGAGGCTTGCCCAAGACAGACAGACTTGAATCTGCCAGTAGAGCATAGGAAGGACTGGCTAAAATTGTTTCTTCAACAGTCATCATGCCTTCCTCGATACAGGAATCCTGACCGTGGTGAACAAGATGCTCAGAGAACACAGATCCAGGCCTAGGGACAGCCAGTCATTGTAATTCTATTCCACTCTGCCTATGGTTGGTTTAAGGTAGTTGTGCTTTGAGGAATACTAGGACGCTTCTAGAAGAATTTTTCTTTTTGGTGGAGGGAAAAAGACCTTTTCTGTGCCCTTGGATGATATCGTAAGTAGAGGTGATATTTGGAGCTAGAGCAGCCATACTGACACCATGAGGTAGAGGTCAAAGAAAACAAAAACAAAAAATCATAATTCACACACGCACTAAACTCAAACCCTGCTTGATTTTTTTAACCAGCTATGGAAATTAAGTTTTGTGGTTTGTTTGTTTGTTTTTGGTGGGTGGGTGGATAGGTTCAGGACAGGGTTTCTCAGTGTAGCCCTGGCTATCCTAGAACTCATGCTGTAGACTAGACTGGCCTCAAACTCACAGATCTGCCTGCCTCTGCCTCCCAAGTCCTGGGATATAAAGGCGTGCGCCACCATCACCTGGCCAGAAACTGGGCTTCTTCTGTATGAAATCCCTCTCACTAGAATGCTCTGCTTGAGGCTTCTAGCATCTTACCAGCTGTGTTGGTCAACAGTACACAGACACCCTTGAGGGACAAATGAGAAGGTTAACTGAATTGGTTTTTTTTTAATACTTTTTTTTAAAAAAGACAACAAACTATCTTTTTTCATTTTATATACCAATTCCTACTCCCTCCTCTCCTCCTATTCCCTCCACTTATCCCCCACCTACCCCTCATTCACTCCCCAGAGAGGGTAAGGCACACTGCTTTGGGGAAGGTCCAAGGCCCTCCCTACTATATCTAGGCTGAGCAAGGTATCCATCCAAAGAGAATAGGTTCCAAAAAAGCCTACAAGCAGTAGGGATAAATCCTGGTGCCCCTGCCAGTGGTCCCACGGTCTGCCCCAGCCTTACAACTGTCACCCACATTCAGAGAGACTAGTTTGGATCTATGCTGGCTCCTTCCCTGTCTAGCTGGAGTTGGTAAGCTTCCATTAGCTCAGGTAGACTGTTTCAGTAGGTGTACCCATCATGGTCTTGACCTAAGGACTCATATTCTTAATCCTCCCACCCTTCAACGGGACTTTGGGAGCTCAGTTCAGTGCTCCAATGCACGTTTCTGCTTCTTTTTCTATCAGTTGCTGGATGAAGATTCTATGGTGATATTTAAGATAGTCATCAGGGCAAGGCCAATTCAGGCATCCTTTCCTCTATTGCTTAGGGTCTTAGCTGGGGTCATCCTTGTGGATTCCTGGGAATTTCTCTAGTGCCAGGTTTCTTGCTAGCCCCATAATGGCTCCCTCAATCAAAATACCTCTTTCTTTCCTCCATCTCAACTATCCCATTCCCTCAAGTTCTCCTCCCCACCTTCCTCCCCTTGTCTTCCCTTTCTGCCCGCCTTATCCCCCACCCCCCATGCTCCTGATTTTGTCAGGCTATCTTGTCTATTTCCTTCTTCCAGGTGGATCTATGTATGTTTTTCTTTGGGTTTACCTTGTTATTTAGCGTCTCTAGGCTCATGAATTATATATAGGCTCAATATCCTTTGCTTTACAGCTAGTATCCACTTATGAGTGAGTACATACCATGTTCATCTTTCTGGGTCTGGGATACCTCACTCAGAATGTTTTTTTCTAGTTCCATCCATTTGTATGCAAATTTCAAGATGTCATTATTTTTTACTGCTGAGTAGTACTCTAATGTGTAAATGTGCCACATTTTTTTTAATCCATTCTTTGGTTGAGGGTCATCTAGGTTGTTTCCAGATTCTGGTTATTACAAATAATGCTGCTATGAACATAGTTAAACAAATGTCCTTTTAGTATGACTGAGCATCTTTTGGGTATATGCCCAAGAGTGGTATTGCTGGGTCCTGAGGTAGCTTGATTCACAGTTTTCTAAGAAACCGCCATACTGATTTGCAAAGTGGTTGTACAAGTTTGCATTCCCACCAGCAATGGAAGAGTGTTCCCCTTACTCCACATCTTCTCCAGCATAAGTTATTGGTGTTTTTGATCTTAAAGGCTAACTGAATTGTCCGGGTGAGCAGAGATGACCTTCTGAACTGTGGCCACGTGGAAGAGAAGAAAGAGACGAGGACAAAGGCAAAGCTGCGGTCTCATGGACAGAGAGCCAACAGTGCATGTGGATGTTCAGGTACCTTGTTTCTGGGCATGGCACCTGCCATTTGTTTGTCGTGTGTTCCCTAAGCTCCAGGCAGAGTTTTATGCACCCCTTATTCGGTATCTCATGGGACAATTTTGGCCATGGAATCCTGTGAAGTACCACCAGCCATTACCAGGATTGAATTTGGTTGCATTTCCCAAGTCAAAGCCAGCAGTGTCTCCCATGCTGGATGGAAGCATTGCCAGTTCCTCCTAAGCCCTCAGCCTGCCTGAGCGAGCATAGGTGAGAGTACTGCTTCCAGGTTCTGCTCCAAAACACACACAGCAAACATAGTACACGCTGGGATAAACTGGAGGGAATCTGAGGTACACATGTGGGAGCTGGCAAAAAACAAAAACACTTTCAGTCTTTTTTTTTTTTCTTCCTAATCAGGCTTTCCCTGCATAGTCCTGGTTTGCCTGGAGCTAACTGTGCAGACCATTCTGGCCTTGAACTCACCTCAGCGATCTGCCTGCCTCTGCCTCCCTAGTGCTGGGATTAAAGTGCACCACCATGTCTGGCTAGTACTCTTACTATTACATATAAAAGAAAACCAAATAGCCAAGTGTTGCACATCCTGATAATTCAGGCCCACAGGAGGCTGAGACAGGAGGACCATGAGCAGGGTGAGGGCAGAAGCTGGCTAGTGGAAGAGCAAACGGGACTACACTGCAAACACGCCTGCTTTGCACTTGCTTTAGTGTTAAACGGGTGGTGGGTTACAGAAGAAGTTATGTCTGGGTTATGGACAGCGAGGGGGAACAGAATCTGTGACTTTGGAGTCAAAGGTGTATGTAAATAAAGCCCTGGGTTTGTTTCAACTTAATAGCTGCTCATTTGTGGCTTCCAGAAGGGCCTTTGGTGTTGAGATTCCTGCAAGGATAATAGTTTTCTCAAAATGAAGCGTGAAACTTCCAGGTCCCTGGTCCAAGGTTCCCCATTACGGCAAATTGGTTTCGTTTCTTATAAGCAAATGTTACTAATGCTCCCTTTGCAGATGACATTTGAACTTTTTTTTTTTTTTAAAGATTTTTACGTATTATGTATACAGGGTTTTTCCTACCGGTATCCTGCAATCCAGAAGATGGCACCAGATCTCATTACAGATGGTTGTGAGCCACCATGTGGTTGCTGGGAATTGAACTCAGGGCCTCTGGAAGAGCAGCTAGTACCCTTACCCCCTGAGCCATCTCTCCAGCCCCTGCAGATGGCATTTGATTTCTGGCCGGGTGTTACCCAGCACACACTGACATTGTCTCTACGTTTATTGTCGTGCACAGTCGATCGCCGCAGCTGCCATAGGAGTTGTTTATAGACCGCCTGAAGAGGACTGTTTTCCCGCGCATAGTTACATATGTTAATGTAGACTCCTGCTTCAGATTGCTCAATTTTCCTTTCTCAGCTTCCTTTGAAGTCAAAGTTACGAAGTAAGTCAACTTACCCACAGGAAAGCGGTAGCTAAATCAAAACAAGGCAGGTGGTCCGTTCATGACCAAGGCAGAAACTGTGAGGTTGCTCTGAGTTCCACGGGGCCATGCGGCACAGGAAGGATGATGGAAGCATTGGGTTGGGTTCCTGTCGGTGGCAATAGCTGGTGACAAGCCATCCTGGCGACCAGTAGCTAATGCGTGAGCTGCTGCTTGCTGCCTCCAGAGTGTGCTTTCCACGTGACTCTAATTGGCCCACACAGGAGCGAAACCGTGACCCTTCCCTCATTAGCCACATGCACAGACCGGCTGAGCTAGCTCGCACTGGGTCACTGGGGTCTCTTGTAGGAAATTACCATCCCAGTGCCCCGTGGGCCTCTTGTAACCCCAGCTAATGAATGTCCCATGGAGCCTAATGGCCTTCCTGGAGATGCGAGCGTCTCCCCCAGCAGCAGATGGGATCTTCTAAAGGTTTAACCCAGGAGGAGCTAACTGATGGAGCGCAGAGAATTTGGGGGAGCCAAGAAATAGCATCACGGACACCTGTGTGCTGGGAAAAAGGAGGACACAGGACCAGTGTGGTGGGTCTGGTCTCAGGACACAGGATGCAAGCCCAGGGGAACCTTAGAACATCACACAGCAAGTTCAAGTATAAATGGCACCAAGATTAGCAGGCTACGTCACTAACATTTTAAGGTTTACTTTATTATGTCTGTGTCTGCCATACATGTGCAGAGGCTCAGGGAGGCCAGCAGTGGCCATCAGATGCCCAGCTGGAGACACAGTAGTCGTGAGCCACTGGACGTGGTTTCTGGGATCCGGAGTGGTATCCTCTGGAGACTAGTAAGCACCCTTAACCACAGCACCGTCTCTCTAACCCCTACTGCCAAATTTTAAAGATGAAAATGGTGTGTCCCTATTTTAGAGATGAGGAAACTGAGGCTCGGAAGTAATTAGTGAGAATCATGACTACATCATGAAACAGAAAGGGTTTTACTTTGCCGTGGCACACCGCCCCCCTACAGGCCTGAAGCAGTGGGGCTGATCAGTCGTGGGCAGGAACCTCCGAAATGATGGGTCAGATAAACCCTTCTCCTTATAAGTTGACCAACTTGGGTTTTTCGTTGTATTTATGGAAAGCAAACAAACATAACCATAACCCTGTTTTTAGTGATTCCTTTGAGAAATCAGCTGTGATTCCACACACCACATTCCTCTCCACCACGCTTGTTGGAGAAAATCATGCTTCAGGTAGGGAGGGGTAGGGAAGTCTTTTGGCGGTCTCCGCGTGTCGGGTGTAGATAAGCATTGACACACCCCGCCCTCACCCTAAAACAACGGCTCTTTTTGGTTAGTTATAGGCGCTTGTTTGAGTCATGAACATGTCTGCAGCCAGTTCTGGAGTGGTCACTCCGTTCTGCAGATGCAACCACTGTCTTAGCTGGGCTGAGAAACAAGGGCTTCCAGACAGCGGTGCAGGGTCCAGTCTCCTGCCAGCAGGGGGCGATGAGAATAGTGACAGACACTGAAGCAGGGGCTACCTCACTTCTAAGTTTATCCCTCCCCGGCTGCCAGCTGTTGGGCTGCCTGAGTTTAAGATTAGGTAAAGACAGCAGCCCTCATTGCCACAGGGCAGACCACCGTTTATTTTTTTTTTCTTGATGTCAAAGATTGTACACATTTAAGTATGGATTGCAGCTGGAGACGGGTCCTGCTGAGACCTCGTGAGGCAGTTTTCTTTAACCCACTGCCACCTAGTGGCAACTGAGCAGACTGAGAAACAGTTCTATCCAAGACTAGAAGACAAGTTCTTTCTTTTAGTTTCTGCTTACCCTACTCAGAAAGCCAGGGTAAAGATATATTTATTTACTGACTTTCTAAAACCTGGACAGTCTCTGATGTATGAAACAAAATTGGAATATGGGAATGACCAGACCTAGGCGGGTACCACCATGGACCAGCTTCCCTCTCCCTTTTGTGGTGGTTAGGAATTTACAAGGGCAGTTGAGCTCAGGTTAACCCATGTCTTTTAGAGCAGGGCACTGCATACTAAGTTAACTTGAGGAAGAATCAGTGTGATTCTGTGTCTCTGAGCATGTGTGTGTGCACTGAGGATGGAATTTAGAGATTCACACATGCTAGACAAGCACTCTGTCACTGCGCTATACCTGTCTTTGGAGTTTTAGAGTTTGGGTTCAGCTGTGTAGCCTAGGCTGGCTTCCAGGTCCTGAGTGCTGGGATGGCAAGCATATGCCATGTATGAGCTAGCTTGATGTTCATTTGTTTTACTGGGTACTGTGAAAGTACATAGGAGAGATTAAGTTACCAACATGGCAAGCCCTCAGGCTGCTCAGCTTCCATACATGCATGGAGGGAATCTGGGGCCCATTCACAGATTTCTGGAAGTTTATGTAGATCAGTTACTCCAGTGTGGAAAGACATTCAGAGTGGATAAAAACTGATGGTGACGTCAGCAGATCTGAGGAGAATGGATTAATGCCAGTGAAGACCAGGCAGAAGAAACCCACAGGGCAATTAGTACAGCTTTGGGGTGGGAGAATTCAAATTTGGGGGAACAAAGCTGCCTCAATGATGGGCACCCAGATGTGAGTTTTGGCATCAAAAAGACCCAAGATCACAGCATCAGGAGTACAAATGGCTAGAAATATTTCATTTGGTTATTTGTCTCTGTGATGCATGTGTGTGCATGCATTTGTGTTCGTGCCCAGGGTGCCCTCCTCCTTTACTCTTCCTCTTTCATTTGAGGCGGGGTCTCAGCCCTGAACTTGGACTCACGTTTTCTCAGCTAGGCTAGAAGGCAGCAAGCCCATGTCTCCTGTCTCTGTCCACCCAGGAGCTGGGGTTACAGGTGTATCAGGGGCACCCGGCTTGTTATGTGGGCACTCACATTTTAACTCTGGCCCTCATGACTGTAACTCTGAACTGCTGAGCCAACACTCCAGGCCCTGTGAAAATACTTTTAACTTTTGAGATGTGTGTTCTCTCTTGGTAACAGACCCACGTTTTTCCTGGGCTCCCCCAAATCAGCAGAGACCAAGCATCAAGCAAATGGATACAATCGTATTTATTACAGTTTCCAGACTCCCATTTGACACATACCAAAAGCGAACATTGCAAATGGAGGTTCCTAGCAGCAGGCCCCATCAACAGGAAGGGGCTCGGGTAACCTAACAAGGGATAATGTAAAGATGACACCAGTTGGGGTTTAGCAGTTGCTGTATGAGCACTAAAACCATAGCCATCCATCTTCAGCCCTTTCGTAAGACCATCAGCAAGTCAGGGTGCAGAGGGGACACGGTCGTCAGAGCCTTTACATGTCCGTACTGAGTAAACAAACCACTTTTTGGTTGCTGTCATTTTTTTTTTTTTTTAAGACAGTTTCCCTCTGTAGCTTAGACTAACCTGGATCACAGTGATCCTCCTGCCTCAGTCTCCTAGGGCTAGGATCACAGGTGTGAGTTTTTTAGGTCATGGCTTACTGTCCGCTTTCCGGTTGAGAGAACAGAAAGAGAAGGGAAGAGCTGCTGTGGCCCAGCTCAACACGACACGGCCAGTTCACCTGCAGCAACCCTGGGAGTGTCCAGACATTTCCTTCAGGGAGCTGAAAGCACGTCAGACACCTGCTCCCAAGGACTCACAACAAAGGCGATTGCAATGTGCCAGCAACCACAGTTTCAGCTGTCTGAAGGGACACCCTGTGTTTGCAGAAGGTGTTCCCATGGAGCTTGGACTCTGACAGCTTAAAGACCTCATAGGTCCTGAATTCATGAGTTTTCTCGCCCCCACCGTCAGACCACTTCTTGACAGAAGGCTTTCACCTTTATTAGGAGAGTGAACTGACAACCATTTGAAATGTACTCGAAACATGGGGAGTGACAGAGGCCCAACCCTTCTTCAGAAAACTGTCAGGAGCCTGAAGGCTTATCAAGTCCACCAATTTGCTAGAAAGTAACAGCAGACTTTCCCACACAGATCAGATGAGATGGTTTTGCTTTCAGCCACTGAGAACAAGCCTTCTGGGCAAGAAAGCCCTGGACAGGTGAACAGAGGTGCTGACAATGAGCCGCATGCATTCCAGACGTGGTTCAGGAGGAGAAAAAGGAAAATGTCTCTCCAACTACTCAGCTTATACTACCAGAATCTTTCCTCCCATCAACCTGACCTACACACAGCAACCATTTCATTCATAAAAAGGACAGAAGGGAACAAACGCTTTGGGGGAGCACCAATGACAGCGAGCTGTCTTCAAATAATTTTAATTTTTTCCTACAGGAAAAATCTGCAGGACATTTAAAGAAGCAATTTATAGAGCCAACTATATTTCATGATTTTGCCTAAGTGGCCGTTATGGAGAGAGTGCAAACAGAAACACAAACACCCACTTTGCACCATGCTGGGTTGATTTCTTTTTTCTTTAAGGGCAGAAGTGTCGGCACAGGTCTCTGGTAGGCCAATGAGGATTAAGGGCAGCTCAGAGGTGACCGCGACCTGACAACCTCTGAAGGGGCATGGGGCATTTTTTCCCTGTCAAGACAAACAGGGCTGCTCCTGATCTGACCGCAGCTCACTGCAAGGGTTCTGACAGGCAGCTCAGGTGAAAGCTGTGCCCATGTGGAGCACAAGAACAGCTCTGTGGGCACAGAATGGCACGTGGCAGGGCTCCGGCAGCCATCTCTTAACCACAGGGCACAGCAAAAGTTCCTACTTCCACATTAACATTGCCCATTTAATGCAGGCTACTTTCCAAACAGTATTTCCACCAAGAACAGGTTCAGCAGCTGCTGGCTCCTTCCCCAGCTTTTGTAACCTAGATGCTCAACATGTCTGAACCTGACCAGCATGTGGTCATCCCAAGTGGTGGTGTGAGCACCACCAGGAGCTTCTGCAAGCTGAGCACAAACAAAGCCAACAGACATGAGCAGACCACTCTGTCAAACCAGTCACCGCAACATGGGCAGAAATCCTGGCGTCTGTCACGGCTGACTGTGCCTGGAGGAGCCTGGCCTCCTTTGTCTTAGTCCTTGAACATCACCCAGGGCCCCGATCTATGATGCTGTCTCCTTTGTACTTGATCAGGAACCTTTAACAACCTTTTTCAGGAGATGATGCTTGCCTACTTGTAATTTCTATTCAAAATTCCACAAAAACTGTGGCTAAACTTGTAACACTTCTAGCTGAGTCAGAGGTGGTGGGACACCCATTTGGTCCCAGCACTCGGCATGCAGACGCAGGCAGATCTGTGAGTTTGAAGTCAGCCTGGTTTACATAGTGAGTTTCAGACCAGCCAGGGAGACATAGTGAGACTCTATCTCAAAAAACAAAGCAAAGTGAAAAAAAAAAACAAAAACAAATGAAAACCCAAATAAAATGGATGGATCTAGAGAAAACACCATATTGAATGTGGTAACCCAGAAAGACAAATATCATATGTACTCACTCATAAGTGGCTTTTAGACATAAAACAAAGAAAAGCAGCCTACAATTCATAATCCCAGAGAACCTAGACAACAAAGAGGACCCTAAGAGAGACATACATGGATCTAATGTGCATGGGAAGTAAGAAAAGACAAGATGTCCTGAGTGAATTGGGAGCGTGGGCATCATGGGAGAGGGTAGGAGGGGAGGGGAGAGAAAGGTAGGGGAAAAGAAAAATATATATAGCTCAATTAAAACAATAAAAAGATTAAAAAAGAAAAACAAAACAAAACAAAAAAAAACAAGCCAAGCACTGGCCATACTAATAATTGCTGGTAACACCACCACCCAACAAAGCCAAACACTCCTGAAAAGACCTCAACAAGAATACAGGAATATTCTGTGAATTATCTGGGTGTCTAAAAATTAGTTTGAACAACCAAAACCGTTTATTCAAAAGAAAACCCTAATCCCCACAGAACACCAGTGAGGAGGCTCTACTCCATTCTCGATTCTTGGGTTCCTCAGAAGAAAGGGGTCTTTTAGAGTCTGCTAGTACTCGGCCTTACCAACCCCTTTCCTTAGGGTCTTTCTGTCTCAGCTGTTTCCATAGCAACTTTTATTGACTGACTGACTCATTCACTCATTCATTCATGCCAGGGACTGAACTCAGGGTCTCTGAACACCAAGCATTGGGCCTATCACTAAACAACCAGCCCAGTCCAGTCACTACAGTGACTCACTATAATCTATGTGATAGCATTTTTGAACAGCAATACATTAGAACCTATTTTTCTTTATTTTTGAAAAATTTTCCAATAATAAAGAAAAGGCAATAATTAAATTGACTTATCGAAAAATAAATACCATGCTTTGCACAAAATTGCACATTTCCTAGCGAGCATTCATTTCAGATCACTGTCCAAATTAAACAGTAGAGGCAATCTAAAGGGAGAGCGCACAATTTCCACAGCTACCGCTGTCATGATGAGCGGGAAATTATCAATCAATCCTTATAGAAATACGGGACAGTTATACAGCAACATGAAACTAGCATTGTGTAAAATAAGTCAGGTGGGTCACTAGGATGAACAGAAATTCCTTCTATTCTTTTTGATTGCACATTTCCACATAGGCAGGAAAAAAGAGCATCCATTACCGCTCCTAGCTACGGACAGCCACACAGGCAACACGGGTGGAGATGGAGGTGATACAGCCTGAGGAGTGACTGGAGAACAGAGAGCGGGCACAGGAGGCAGAAGGGAATTTAGATCAGAAGACAAGAATCATGAGCCTGGGCTGTACCCAACACCTTCACAGCCCTCAGTGCATCTGCCCTGCCTTCAAACTTAGATACGATGAGAAATAAAAGCAGGTGAACAGAAAGCAGACAGAAAGCCCACAAATCCCCTCTGGAAACAACGCTTGAAAAGCAGGGGCTGAGATGTCGAGGAGCAGCAAAAAGAAAGTCACTCTTTCCTTAATGAAGATGTTCCTCTGAGAACAGTTCCTCTCTGGAGGGAAGAACAGGCCGTGAGACACATCTGCTCAGTTCTCACGGCCCTCTGCGGATGGCTACAGGACCTCAGCCAACAGCTGGGAAGACACCTTTCTTAAATAGCACCCGCCTTGCTCATAGGACAAGAGAATGTTTACTGAGCTATGCAAGAGTGAGGAAAATTACTCATGGCACTTAGATATGCTTAGAGGCTGTAAACCACCTTCCTAGAATTCTGCCACAATGCCTTGGTGAGGTAGGTGTCTGATGGGGAAACTGAGGCTCATCTGCTCACTTTTCATTGTCTGATGAGGCAGTGGTCCAGCTAACATAACTTTATTTAGCCTGCGTCTGACAAGGCTTATCCTTGCTATCTATAAACCCAGCAAGGGAAACGTTCTATTCATACATTTTGACTAGTTATTTTTTATTCCTACTCGGAACATAAGTTATCTAACATAAAGCAAGTATAAACAAAATTCTGAAAATCAACATTGCCTAACAGTCTGTGTCAAGATGTAGCCCATTCTGTATTGTGACTGAAAAGCATACTGTGACAGAATTCAAGTAGGAGCATCCCTGGGTCCTTTGGTATTCCTGTCACTCGAGCCTAAATGGGAGCCAAGTGCCCTTAGGACACACCCATCCATTTCTAAGAGCCTCACAGGCATGACACAGGAAAGAGAGTGTGTGACCTCTTTCACAGTAACCACCCAGTCCCACCTGGAAAGGGGACTCTCAGCCACGTGATATATGGGTATTACTGAGTTCTTGCAGAACTCTCTGTGGTCAGACACGAAGGTCACATCAGGACAGTTGACACATGACACACGGGGTGATACCACAGAGCACATGCACACTAGCACCATGCCACAGGAGTCGGAGAGGACAACGAGCCACAAGCACGGCACAGTCCCATCTGGTACACCATGTGCAGAGGCCACCTCTGGTGAGGGGAAGATCGGCAAGCTTCTGCTTTCCTTCCCACGAGAAGAGGGGATCAAAGCGGAGCTGTCTCCACGGACTGCTTAGAGCAGCCACCTAGCTGAGCTTCACTCCTGCATGCACTGGTAACTTTCCTAGACCTTATTAATGTTCAAGGATGAGAAATGTCACTTCTTGGTCAAGACAGAATGATGCAGAGCAAAGGTCAGTTCCAATATGGGTGCAGGGCTCTCGGGCGATTTACACTGTTGTTCTTAGGTCAGACTCAGGGTGCTCAGAGCACTAGCTTTTAGAAATGAAATCATTCTTTCTCAGGCGTTTCTTACAGTTTCCACGGAGTGGATTCCACTTGTGCTATGACCCTGAGGCAAAGGGAACAGCTTATGCTTGAGACTCTGGAGTAGACCAGGACAGCCCGGCAAGAGATACACCGTGGATGGCTTCTGCCTGCTTAGGACTGCTGACCAGCCCTCCCCTCGACTCGGCTTCCAGAGGGTGAGCCAGCTCTGTCCTCTGAACGGGCAGGACCAGTGGGAACCCCTGCGACTCACACTTTGATTGGGGTACTAGGGTACGGCAAAGGAACAGGTCATGCACTTTATTTCTAAACCCAAGGGTCAAGTGGGGCTGAGCTGGTCACTGTGCGAGATGAACCAACAGGACATTCTCGCCTCGAATGAAAATCTGATTTATGTGTCGCGTGAATACCTGCTGGTAATCCACCTTGGGCTTTTTCTTTTTCTTTCGGGATGTGCCCCGTGAAAGGGTGGTGGCCCTGGAGAAGGTGCCTCCCGCACTGGACCCCTCTGTCCGTGTAGTCCTCCCTGACAGCTCAGACCTGGACCCCTCCCTCGCAGACGCCTGCAGGGAGGAAGGGACGGAGCGCGAGCGCCTGTGGGAGGAGCCCCGGTCAGTGTCTCCTCGTCCCCACACTGAAGCCACCTTCCAAGTGGATGTCTGGGAGTATCTAGACAGGGTGGAGTCTTCAACTGCAGACTTGGAATCTGCTTCCTTTTTGGAGGAATCCTGAAGTTTCAGCCGATCAAACAGCTATAAGGAAAGCAGTGACAACTATTAGCTGTGGAATACCTCCATTTGACTCTGCCAACACACCAAGTTCAGAGTCCTCAGCTACAGTTGTGAACGCCTTGCACTGACTTTTTTAAAAAAAGGTAATGGTCACTTTTCAATTTCCAGACAAAACTCAGATAACTATGAAAAGAGAAAAGGCACCCCTTATATCTGCGGTACGAAGTTGGAAGGCAACTTGTGGCTCACATATGCAGGGAAAAAGCAGGTGCTTTAGGATCTGCTGGAAGTGTGCAGTGAGGGACTAAGACTCTGATGTGGACACCTGGTTCCCAGGCAGTGGCTTGTGACCATAGCATCTAAGCTAGAAGGCAGGGTGGGCACACAGGAGGTCAGGGAGAGCTGCCTACCCTTGTGAGAGTCAGCGAAGAGTCCCGTTCGTAGGCTTTGCCCAATACAGGCTTACGGTAGGTCTCATCCACATCAGTGAGGGCCTGGAGGAGCCCAAGAGAAGAAAGGGGGAAGAGTGTTACTGATAGCAGTACTGATAAAGGTAGAGAGCATCTACCTACAGAACTACACAGGTGACTCAGCCTGGTCACAAGACAGTCAAGTCCGATGCAGCTGCCTAGGATGTCCAAGCTTCCTCCAGCATATTAGGCGAGCTTCTTTGACAATGGCAAGGCCTTTACAACCCCATGGTAGGTATTGAGAAATTTCAGTGCACAGAAATATGCAGAGAGCTTATTAAAATACAAACATAAGGCTGTTCTTAAAATAAAAGTGAAGTTTTTTTGTTTGGCTGATTCTGTTTTACCCCTTCTATTCTAACTTCCCCCCCTTTTTTGAGACAGGATCTCATTATATAGACCTGGCTGGCCTGGAACTCTCTCTGTAAGCCAAGTTGGCCTCGAAATCACAAAGCTATGCCTGCCTCTGCCCTGATGAACTGGGATTAAAAGTGTACACTAGCACACAGCTAGAAAGTTTTTACATTTGTGTCTGTGGGGTGGTGGATGCTTAGCTGTGAGGAAAGGATTTCTCCAAAGCAAATGCTACAGCTCTTAGGGGAAGTCTGGCAGTTGGGAGTCGAGGAATACCACAAAGTCACACTGCACAACAAACCTCACACAAGAATTTACTGGGAAAGACATGGAGGGTGGCTACCTCTGCTCGGGAGAGAAGCAGCAGAGAACTGAGTGGGAGGAAGGCTTATATAAGGTTTCTTGGGGCAGAGTTTTCCAGGGTGGAGATTTTCAGGGTAGGGATTGGTGGGATTTCAAGCTCAGTAACTGGTGGATTTTTAAACTCAGGGATTGGTGGATCTAGAGTCCAGGGACTGGTGAGTTCTGAAGCCCTGGAACTCTGATCTCATATTTTTAACCCTACATCCTCAGGCCATCACACACTTCCTTAGACTCTCATTGCAACTGGGCTGCATATTCACCACAGCCTCTCCTGTGTGCTCTGGGAACCCCAGTCCTGCCATATAGTGTGACGCCTCAGTTGCTCTCCACAACCCTTCCATGCCCTTTTTTAAAACTAATGCCACCTAGGTGACGCTTGTATTATAAATTTCAGTTAGCAGTTGAGGTACAGTCTTGCATATGAGTACACAAGGGTGCAGCTCTAATCCCTTATTAAACATCCAGTTTGAGCATCACAGCTAGGAGGAGTTGATTCTTCTGTGGTTGGCTTATTCTATGTGGTCACTTTTAACCAAGATGGGAGTGAAATCATATGGCAAATTCCATCCTTTCTAACTCTAGCAAAGATGGCTGTCAGCCACGTGGCTGCCTCCATCCCAGTGGGGTGACAACAGCAAGCTACATTTCCTTTGAGATTACCTATGTATAGGTTTTTTTAACTGTCAACCCCAGTGTTACAAGTTTTAAGTTAACCTTTAATTACAGAGTTTACAGACATGTTTTGTTTTGTTTTTCAAGACAGGGTTTCTCTATGTAGTTTTGGAGCCTGTCCTGGAACTCACTCTATAGACCAGGCTGGCCTTGACTGTACAGAGAACGACCTGTCTTTGCCTTCCGAGAGCTGGGACTAAAGGCGTGCATCATCATTGCCTGGCTGAGTTTACAGATTTTTTAATTATGCCCAATATGCTTACAAATCTTGAGAAAATTTATACAGCTGGAGCGTGGTACCACATGCCTTTAAACAGAGAAACAAACAAAAAGAACAACAACAGAGAAGGACCAAGAAGGGATCTGGCTCAGGGCTTTTCAAGCATTTTACCACTGACCAACATCTCCAGCCCTTGAGCTCCAAAATGTTTGCACAATAGTCTTACAAATCTTGAGATAAGACTTTTACCTTAGCAAAAGTTTTAGAGTTAGACAAAACCAAAAGGGATGAGATGAGTAGCATGGTCCCCATTAGGAACTCTGTCTCTTTGTGTTCCTCTCCTTCCTCTGGCACAGAGCCAGGTGGCTCCCCTAGTATGAGACAGAGATCGTAGAGGAAACCTTTAAACAAACACACTTGGGTCCAGAGGAGAGGAAGCTGTACCTCGACTCCAGAGCCAGTATTTAATTGAAGGGGACAGCACAAAACAGCCCAATTCCACTCCTACCTGATACACCTGAACCCGGTAAGCTGAGAAGAGAGAAGCCTTAGAGACAGGGAATGTCTGAGTCCTGGCTATAGACAAGATGATGCAGTGTGTGTGTGTGCATGGGTGTGTATGTTGCAATTGGCCTACTCCTTCGCTTTCCCCCCTCCCTGGCTCTGGCTCCGACATTGGAACAAACGTACAAATCCATCAACAGTGACTTAAAAGACAGGACAATTACACAGTGTGGTGGGAGACCAGACCAAAACAATAGGGCTTAGAGCTAAAGAAAGAGAAAGCTTAAATATAGGGAATGGGGGAGATTTTCCCATTTCCTGATCTCTCTCAGTATTTGTAAAGGTCCTAAATATATTGGGATCTGGGGTTACAGCTGTGAGGGGAAGACTTTCCCATTGAAAGAGTTACAGCTCTGCGGGCGGGGGTGGGGGGTAGTGGGGGGTATCTGGGCTGTTGGGAGCCAAGGTGGTGTGAGACAATTGTCTGCCTTGTGTCAATTATATTTTAAATAAACACTAATTGGCCAGTAGCCAGGCAGAGAGTAGAGGTGGGTCAATGAGAACAGGGGAATTCTGGGAAGAGGAAAGCTTGGTATGCAGTTGTGAGCCTGCCACAAAAGAAGCAAGATGTGACTGTTCAACTGAATAAGGTACTGAGCCATGTGGCTAACAGAGATAAGAATAATGGGCTAATATAAGAGTTAATAAGAAGCCTGAGCTAATGGGCCAATCTGTTTATGATTAATCTGTGTGATTTCTTTGGGACTTAACGACTGCTGGAACTGGGCAGGACAGAAACCTCCGACAACACCAAGGATGACAACTTGTGCACACTGCACAACACACCTCACAAAAGAGATTACATAAGAGGAGAGACACAAGAGTGACCAGAAGCAGCTGGGAACTGAGCAGGAGACAGGTTTTATATGGAGTTTCCTATGGGGTAGAGTTTTTCAGGGTGAAGATTTCCAGGTTGGGGCTGGGTGGAATTTTGGGCTCATGGATTGGTGAGTTTTTGAGCTTGGGAATTGGTGGGTTTTAGTATCCAAAAGTGGGCTTGGACCTTTTACCCTACATGGCAGGCTTAGATAGGGTTTCTAGGGGTGGAGTTTTCCAGGGTAGAGATTTTCAGGGTGACAACTGGTGGGACTTAAAGCCCTGGTAGTGATTTTGGACTTTTTACCCTACATGTGTGTGGTCCTACGTGGGTAAAGACGTCAGATAACAATCTGCAGGACAGCTCTTGCTTTCTACCAGTGGGATCTGGTCTTCAAGCTTGCTGGGCAATGACTTTACCTGCCTGAGCCATCTCATCAGCCCCAAGGCTATTAGAGATTCCCATGTGTACTGTTAAACAGAAACCCTAGGTGGTTATGCCGCAGGACAGCTGTTAACCCATGCTAAGAAGCATGACTACTCCTTTATCCTCCTCAGTTTCAGTGAGCCTGGGGTTCACCAGGTAGTTCTCACCAGCAAGATCAGCATCAGCCTCACAGGATAACTGTCAAGATCAATGAGATTATGCAATGGAAATTACTCTGAAAAATGCAAACTACACATTTAAAGAAATAGTAATTACGACCACTACTGACAATAATTATTCTCCTGCTGTAAGTTCAAGGCCAGTCTAGGCAGCATAATGGGATCCACGTTACAGAGTGAGATCCTGTCCAGAAAGACAAACTGAGAAACTTGGCTCCTATCAACAATAAAATCATCACAGCATGTGAGTCTTCTTTCTGAAATGAGAAACCTGAGGCTCAGAGGAGTTACTAAATGGTGAAGCCACTAGGATTCAAATTCCGTAACAATTAAAAGAAGGGTTTCAAGCCAGATGGTGCACACCTTTAATCCCGGCACTGGGAGGCAGAGGCAGGAGATCTCTGTAAGTTTGAGGCCAGCCTGGTCTAGAGTGCTAGTTCCAGGACAGCCAGGGCTACATAATAAGAGACACTGACTCAAACAAACAATAAAAGCAGGGTTTTAGGAGCCATAAAGACTCAGGCTAAAGTCTTGTACTTTCTTAACAGACATGGAGGGAGATGGGCGGGAAGGCTGCAATTCTGAGACCAGGTTCCAGTAGAGGTGTGTGTGCTCAAGGTCAGCAGTCAGACCTGGGTGTCACCTTGGTTTTTGAGAAAGGAACAAAAGAGTGGCTGTCAGGTATAGTGATGCATGCCTTTAATGGCAGCACTCAGAAGGCAGAGGCAGGCAAACTCCATAAGTTCTGGGCCAGCCTGTTCTATATAGTGAGTTCCACCAGGAGTACATAGTGAGACTTTGTCTAAAACCTGATTTATAGAGGTAGTTCTAGGAAAGCCAGGGCTACACAGAGAAATCCTGTCTAAAAAAAAAAAAAGAAGAATTATTAAATGATAACATAATTATACCTTAGGGTTAGGTCTCTCAACCTTAGCACTAAAGGCATGTAGGACAAGATAGTTGGTTGATGGTGGAGGGAGGTGTTTGTGTGCTGTCAGTGCTTATAAGGCAGCATTCCAGCATCTCAAACAGATGTGATTTAAAACAAACAACTCTCCACACACTGCCCCGGATCCTGGCAGGGAGGGAGGAGCACAACGCAGGCTGAACACCCTGCTTTAAGGGAAAGGAGCAGTAATGCTGTTTTCAGTGGGGACGGTCAAGGTGTAGAAAGAGTTCAGTTCTGAGGTCTTCCGAGGGCTTTGCTTAACAAGGCTACCCATGTCCTTTAGACACATAGGAGCTTTGAGAAAGGCACTTACCATATTCCAGAACTTGTCAAATGCAACCAGGAAGCCTGTACAGACACCCCGAAGTCCCTTGAAAGTGCGGATGTGAACATTGACCTTCACTCCCTCTCGGATACAGCGGTGGAGCTCACCCAGGGGGCTGCCTTCATGCACTGAAACGAGAAGGCCTGGGTCAGCAATGGCCGACACCTGCCTTCAGCGGCAGGCTAGCCAAGGCCACCGGGCACTCCTGGCACAGCCAAGGCAACCTCACATTTACCACTGGAAGCCTCGTGAACGGCAGAATTAGCACAGCCAACACACTTCAGAAAGAGGCCATATTCCAACAGACTGTGGAAAAGACACACACACATGACTCAGATCTAAGTCTTTCACTATCTATAAATGTCTCCTCTATTTGATCATGACAGTGATTCTAAGATGTACCATCATTTTTAAAAATGTCTGCAGGCAAAAGAAGAAATAAAGGGGGAATGCTCACACCAGCAGTTGGGTTCTTCTCAGTCCTGTGTTCTTCAGGACAATTCTGTGAACTGCATACCTGAGCCAACCCTCTTGTGAACTAAAAGCCAATTCATGCATTTGAGGGAAAAAAAGCTGTGCTTTATACTGCCTCTAAATCCATGCTATCCCCTCAAAGAAAAGAGCCTTTTAAACATTACTCACTAAAATAAAAACACATTTTAAGTCAGGCATGGTGGCACACCTCTTCAGTCTCAAAACTCAGAAGTCAGAGTCTGGTAGAGCTGAGTTCAGGCCAGTCTGGTCTACAGAGTGAGTTCCAGGACAACCAGTGCTACACACAGAAACCCTGCCTCAAAAAAACAAAAATAAGTATAAAAATAAAACCGTATTTTAAGAATATGACCATTATACTTATTTCTACAGGTGTAGAGACTTGTTCATCTGAGTAATTCTATATTATGTACCAAAAAAGTTCAAAATTGTGAACCGGGTGTGGTGGTGCGCGCTTTTAATCCCAGTGCTTAAAGGCAGAGCCACGCAGACCTCTGTAAATTCAAGCCTAGCTGTTCAGAAGATGTACAGTTGTTTCAATGTTTGTAATTTTATCTATTTTAGTTTAATCAATATGTTGTTATGTCTGCCTTTAAGATAAATTATATATTTTTAAATTTAAAAATTTTATTTTTCAGTTTCTCATAGACAATATTAGGTTTCAGGATGGCACTATGGAGCAATGTTTGTTTTTGTTGTAGAATAGCTTTTTGATGTATAGCCTGCAGGAGCTCCTGAAGTTCCTGGTACATTGAAATATATACATCTCCATGCTGGGAAGATATGGACCTGAGGATTTGAAGGGCATCTGCTGAACATCTGGCTCCCGAGGGTCCTAATAAGCATCTTGTGAACATAGCACTGTGACTATGCAAAGAAGAAATAATGGGCAGGAAAGCTTTTGTTTTCAGAATGAGAAATTCTCTTGCAAAGCTTGGGGCAATGACAGGTTTTTCTTCATGTCAATTTATTTTTTGTGCTCTGCTGGTTTGAGTATTAAAAAACAAATAAACAAAAACTTCCCCCAAAGACCTCAATGCATTTTTAAACAAAAACTTGATTCTTGCTAGGGGTATAAGAGAGAACAGCCTTGCACTTGAGTTCAGATAACCGATTTCCTCATTCATGAGTTGGCGTAGAAATGAATACCGTGACAAATGAAGGAAAATCCTCTTGGAAGGAAATGACTCAACAGACGCAAGTGGGCGTTTATGAGCCAGATTGGAAATTAGGTAACCCGGTACAGTTGGAGGCAAAGTGACAGTGGCCTCACAGTGACAGAAACAGCAGCCTCAGAAGGGAAGCAGAGATGCTGCTGGTCATTGATGTGTCTTCTGGCAATGGCTTTGGATCCTTGATAAGCGTGTATGTGTGTATGCACATGCACACGCCTATACATGGATCTGTGCATGTCACAGGCTTTCCAAAATCAGGTATGGAAGTAGCATCCAGACCTTACCCAGAGTAACGCCGGTGAGTGACTTTTCCTTTATAAGTTCAAGTTTCTTCATTTGTAAAATGAAATTGGACGAGTGAGCTTCTAGATCACTTCTGGGAACAGGTCTCTATTCCATTTATTAAGTGCATCACAGTGTCTCTGTTAGACCCTTTGCACAAATATGCACTGCCCTGCCTCCCAGGCACACGCTTTCACAAAGCGGAAGTTGTCTTTCTCAGATGAACAAACCAGGGGCCTTAACGTAGCTTCCTAAAACAGAGGGAACTAGCACGCATCTTAACTAAACAAACGGCAACACAAGGATCTTGCTTACATCAGTAAAGTTCTTTTGACTTCTCTTCTTTCAAAGATCCAATAAGCTGTAGTTCCAGGAAGCATTCTTTTCTCTCCATAAGTGATCAAAATACAACGTGAGCACCAGCTATGAAAGCACGCTAGCAAGGCAAAAAGGAGCCTTCAATTCTACTAACACTGAACATTTTTTCCAGCCATTTCCATGACAGACTCCAAATGGACATGAGGCAGGCTCCTTAGACTTTGTATGGAAGTGTGTGTGCGCATTATTTTGAAGAAAGTTCTTCCAAAATCTCTTCCTCTACTGCCAGTACTCTTGAGACACATCTGTCCAACTCCAGATGAGCTTTGCCATCTCTGCTTGTGGTTAGCAAGAGGTTCAAGCCATAGACTGTCAGGGATTAAGACCTTCCCAGCATTCCCAGTACTCTTTCTGAAACAAATTTGGTCCAGAATCTTACCAGTTGATTGGCACATTCCAGGTCTCCTGGCTCCCTTCACCAGCTACAGCATCCTCCTCATCACTGCCACTCCAGGCTCTCCCAGAGCCAGGCCCTTGGATAAGTTTACTTTGCATCCCTCATATCATTTAAGTCTCACTACCTTAACACACAGGTGCTTTCGCTCCCAATAGGCTGAGGGTGCTTTTGCTGTATTCAGATGGAAATCATGAATGACGGATTCTTAGTTCAGCAACTCCAAGCGTAAGGTGCCAGGACCGCTCTCCTAGGTCCACACCTCCACAGCCGGTTGGTACTGATACCTCCTGATTGTTGGCTACAGCTCCTCCATCTTCATGGCTCTCAGCTGCCCTTCTCTGTCCACAGACTCATCATCTCAGCACGCCTTCAGTTCTTCACTGGCTCCGCCTGTGCAATCCCCGCTCCCAGCCACTCTCTGAACGCTCCAGCAACCCTCTAGCTGCTGCTGGCTGTGCCTGGGGCTAGCGTCCTCGGACTGTCTGCTCTTCATGTTACCAGATCTGCCTGCTCTGCCCAAGATAAAGAGCACAAGTGGACGATGAAACCATCATATGAAGATTCACCTGAGCCGAGTGTTCCAGCAGAAGAGGGAAATACAGAGGGGGAGGGGATAGCAAGGGCCGTGTCCATAGAACAAGCATGGCCCCCAGTCTGCTAACCGCCAACTTTGCGCTTGGTCACACAGAACGTGCAGGCTTACTGAGCACGCTTGTGGCTGTCATGAGTAGAGGAGGTGATCCTCCTCCCCCATCTGGGGACATCTGCAAGATGGGTGGGGTCATCCAGAGAGGTTGCTGAAGTAGTGTCTCCTGGAGCTATTATAGGAGGACATTGTAGAGTTGAAGCACAGTCTCCCAAGGTGGCAGTTGTCAGTCAGTATGATGAGAAGTGAGAGCATAGCAAACATGTACGACAGCTACAGAGATTTCTGTGGCCAGACTGACAACGGCCTGAGGTAACAGGTCCCAGGTGGCTGAGACAAAGTGTTCCTGGGTGGATATGAAGCATTAAAAGTAGCCATAGCTCCAGCTGGCTGGTGTTGGTGGTGCATGCCTTTAACCCTAGCATTCTTAAGAGACAGAGGTAGGCAGATTTCTGCAAGTTAAGGGCCAGCCCAGTTTACAGAGTTGAGTTCCAGGACAGCCAGAGCTACATAGAGAAATTGCCTCAAGGGAAAAAAAAGTCCCCATAGTTCCTAAGAACAGTCCCTAACTGTGGAAGTGGCTGGATGGTTGATGGCTCCAGAGTTTCTGAAGTGGAGGTGCTGGAGCAAAAAGGGCCCAGTCACCACCTTCCCCAGTGGAAACCTCAGGAGTGGCAACAAGGTCCTTCAAGGCACCAGTGGGCGGAGGGACCACACAGATAACAGAAGGTCCTATCTGGCCTACTGCCCTGCCTGACCTGAGGGGCTGCCTGCGGAGTTTGGGCTACAGAGCGCTCTGGGGAGGTTCTGAGAGCTGCCATGAACAGACTGACATGCTCACTTTCACTGCTTCAGCCTTTTCAAAAGGTAAACAACATACTAAGGAGTGCTGTCAGCGGAGGTCTACCACAAAGTTAACCTTCTTTTCTGGTGCACTTTCTCTAGTACCCTCGGGGAAGGCTCGGTCCTCCCGCGCTCACAATTATCTCACTCCAGTTTACAGAGAGGCTCCACTGCAGGAAAGTAATCTGTTCAAGGTCACTTATTTAGCCGTCCGCTGAGGTTACAAGTCTTCTGACCCTTAATTATGTCAACCTACAGATAGTGACAGCAGACATAGCGGAAACCTTCTCCATTAGAGAATGTCACTGTTGCAAATGGTTTCAAATTGTTGATCACTTTAACCCTTACAGCGACAGACAGGTGTCACTACCGCTTTCATCACCATGTTGGAAAGTCAGGTCCAGCCAGAGGTGTGATGTGCCTAAAATACAACAGCTGGAAGGAGATGAAGCCAGTGTTCAAACCAAGGTAAATCCCGTACATGTGTGAGAGGGGCCAACCTCTGCAACATGTTAAGCATACTGCATAACTTGATTTTTGAAGACTTTTTATGCATGTCCTTTTTTAACTTTAAATCCTAAAGAGGACCCTTGGGGAAAAAAAAAACTCCTTAAATATAATCCTTTGACTTTAATCATTTGCTTGCTTTCTGAAGGCTTTGTGGTATCTACCTATCTCTCATGGTGCTCCCGACTGCTTCACGTTTCCAGTGACGGGGCTAACCCTGAGATCCTGACTCCAGAAATGAACTTAATCAAGAGAACCAGATGGAGCTGGTCTTCACACAGTCCTAACACAGAAAAAAACCGAACCGCTCTCAAGTGTTTCCCTTGACAATTCTTGGAAGCGAGGCAGTAAGAGGAATAAATGGGAATAAATGTGACACCCGGAGCCTTGGGTGCAATTCAACAAGCGAACAGCGCAAAACCACATAGGCAAAAGAAGGCACTGCAACAGCTCCTTCCAGAACTGTGCACGCTCTGTCCTTCTGCTACTGCTGTGCAAGCCAGCTCTGAAAAATCCTAGCTCGGCAGGAAGGCTCTGGTACCGTGTGTCTCCCACAAAGGCACCAGCAGCAGCACACAACTTTTCAGGATATTTCTCTCTTAATAAACAAATATTTCTAGGAACATCAAAACAAAATCTCTTGCCGAGTTCACTCCTCTGTTCGGAAAGAAGTCACTTGGACATTGTACCGATTTAATTAGTTGGCTACAGACACCCTAATTGGCTAACTAGGTCATTGTGTTCACAGGGCAGATGTCGGAATTATTTGGTATAACCCTAGGCTGTTTCTATCCCATTTGCACAAGACCCAACTAGCACATTAGAACCTTTGCTGTTTACAGCTTCACCTGAGCATCTATTAGGAAGCTGCAAGAAATTCCTTTGTGCCATTTACATCTTCAGAATTTTAAATCACCTGCACGCCCGCCCGGGCAACTTGAGCCTGGCAGATACTGCCCGAGCCAGCTAGTGGCTGTAAAACGGCACCTGTGTGTTGGTGGCATTGTGTCTGCGGCATTCCAACAGTAGTGATTTAGTTAACGTGAACAGAGGTGGATCAAGTCCCCGCAGGCAATTTTGCAAACGGCACCTCAGGCGGAGCTGTCACTTCCCATGCCAGGATATGAAATGTCTCTCGTGCTATGAGAACAGATCCACTCGCTGCCTCACTCTCCTCCTGACCCTCAGATCCCACTCACCTTAAGACTGGCAGTATGTTTCCACACAACTTCCCTAACATCTCCTGCCCATCTGCCTGCAGTGGTCCCCAAGACCTCTCATCACTTCTGCAGACCTCTGATGCTCCCCAAACTGTCTGCAAGCCCCACAATCACTCCGCATGCCTCATGACTCCTGCAGCCCCTCTGCAGCTCCTCTCCACCGGGGAACACTCCTCGGTGAAGATCAATGGCCTGTGTAGATCTTCCCGCGTGGATCGTCACTCTCCCTCGTCCTCAACTCGTGTAGAGCCCCTGTGACTCACAGGCGACCCTCCCCGCGTCCCCACCACCCCCGAGATTCCCGCAGGGGACCCCTACAAACCCTCCCTAGACCTCCCGCCGCCCCGCAGCACTCACGTGGCATTCGCGTGAGCACATTGCGGGGCGCCTTCTTGCTGCGCCCGGGGCCCTGGCGTCGAGCCCCGGCCGTGCCGTCCGCGTCCTCCTTGACCACCATGAGGCGACGGAGACGCTGAATGCGCTCGGGATCTGGGGTGGGCGCGGCGCGGCGACGGCTCCTGGTGGCGGTCCCGGCTCCCGTGGAGGTTCCGGTGGAGGTTCCCGCCGAGGCCGGCTCCCCGGTGCCCCGCGCCCGGCCGCGCCCGGTGCGCCCGCCCTTCAGGAAGCTCTCGTACTCCGCCACGTTGTTAAAGCAGGGCGCGTTGGGGTAGGGGATGGGAGGCAGGCGCGGCGAGTACAGGGCCAGCAGCGGGTCGAAGCTGTAGGAGCTGACGTCCAGCCGCGGGCTGGGCGGGCTGGCTGGGCTGCCGGCGCGAGCCGGCCTCGCCCCCCACTCGCGCTCCTCCATGTTTGAAAGGCCCGCAAGCCGAGGCCCATGGGAGGGAGGAAGGAGCCGGGCCGGCAGAGGGCGGCACTGCGCAGCCGCAGCCGCGGTTTCAGGGCCCGCAGTGGGCAGCCGCGGCCACCAGGGAGCAGCATCGACTAGCGGCGGAGAGCTGCAGGGGGCGTGGCGCGAGGCGGGGGCGTGGCCGAAGGCGTGACCTACTTAGGCCTCGCTCCGCCTCACAGGCAGCTGATAGGTTGAGGCTGTCTTCTGACCCTTTCCTTTTGTTAGAGAAGTAGATACTATTTATAAGTTCTCATTTCCCCCCTCCTATTGACATCTACTGTCTTTTCTGAATTTGAGATCTAACGTCAACAAAATAAACAATTAGGGATAAATTATTCGGAAACAAAGCCAACCTTGGGAACACAGTACAAAAATTAACCGTTTATTTCAAAAGCTCATTTGACAGCTTAGGGTGTTTGATGCTCCGGGATGGGCCCTGAGACCTGCATTTTAAAGTCCCCGGACGTTCTCTGTTGTCCAACTTGTGCAAAGGACAGGACAACTAAACATACCCCATTTAGCTTTCCTGTTAAGTACTACTCCTGATACGGGTCGGGTCTCATTAGCTGGTCTGAGCTCGAATAATCGCGCCTTTTTGGGTTTCTACTGTCATCTGAAATATGACAGGAAGGGTACAGCACACACAAATGGGCGCATATTAGCCGGTTAAATACTATAAAAGATGGTGACTCCAATCCTCATTTCCTTCCCCTGCTCACTAAGTCTGGAGACCCCTTAGTATCGAAGAAAAGAAAATTCACTCCATCGTTTCCCAAGTACAGCAAAATCCGAAGGATCATAAGATCAGACCAACGCTATTTTATAGGTCGAATTCAGCAAAACTAAGAAATATTTCACGTGTATGTCTGCCGGCATGTATGTCTGTGCACCTCGTGTGATAATCAGTGCCCCCGCAAAGGCCTGAGTGTCGAATCCCCTGGAACGGGAGTTACAGACACTTGGGAGCTGCCATGTGGGTCCAAGGAATTGAACCCCAGTTCTCTGGAAGAGCAGCCATTGCTCTTACCACTGAGCCATCTCACCAGCTCTAAACTTACTTTCCTTAAAGTGAGTCTCCTGTTTAGAACCTCTTCATCCAGCAGAGCCGACCTCTTTCCTGCCATCTCTGACCACACAAGCCACTCCCCTCCCTGCCATCATCTCAAAAGATCAAGCAGTTATTAAGTCCACAGGAGCCGTGTTAGGGTCTCATTTACTTTCTGTAAGCTTGAAAATGTGACCCAAAAGAATACTTAAATGTCTTCAAGACAAAGAAGAAAATTAACAGGCAACTGCAAGATCCATGGTGGGATGCAAACATAACAACACGAAAATCAAGCATTGGGTAATGCTTTTTTTTAAAGGTTTACTTACATTTATGTGCATTGGTGTTTTAGCTTAGTATCTGTGTAAGGGTATCAGATCCCTTGGGATTGAAGTTACAGATAACTGTGACTGTCGTGTGGGTGCTGGGAATTGAACCTGGGTCCTCTAGAAGAGCAGCCAGTGCTCTTAACTGATGAACCATCTCTCCAGCCCAGGAATGGTTTCTTGATGGCAAAATCTCCTTTGTGAGTGAAAACCTCCAAGCCTCATAACTCCCTTAAATGACTATCTGGACCAGTCCGGAGATAGGTTTCCCAGTGTCTGAAAGCACAAACTTCCTCTAGTGCTCATCATGAACCCTTGGTTTTTATTCCCTACTGGTCCAACTTTGATATAACATGCTATCTACTTAACCATTAAGTTAAATTTGCTCATCAAGAACTAATGATCTCATTGCCTCATCAGTATGCTGAGGGAATTGCTTGCCAAAAGTGCTATAATGCTGATAGCCGTGTATCAGAAGCCTTTGGGCTTTAAAAAACCCACATTGCTGAGTCCCAAATATCCACATGGGTGTTTTACACTGTCACTTTCAAATTAAGCATTCAAACGAACATTTTTAAAAATGTATCCAGAAGTGTCTGGATGTCTGCCACGTGGGTATATGCCTCCTAGCTTCCTCAAACACACACACACACACAAGTTGGACTCATTCTGCAGAAACCAATTAAGTGGGCCAAGGGATTGAAATCTTTATTATACTTTCCCCTTCCTTAAAAAGATTTTAGCAGTTGCCAAACATGAGCTCTATTGCTTCTTCCTGGGGAGTGGGGAGAACAGGAAGGAAAAAAAGGCATCAGCAGATGGGGTGTCAATTAGTGAGGGATGAGGCCAGACGCTGTTCTTTCAAAAATACATTTTCTTCTTGGCTGGAAATTCTGCAATCAAGACCAGAAAGCAGGACATAGGCTGTCTTTTAATTAATTCCTGATGGAGGCAAATAATCCTTTTCTTCTAAAACATAAAACAAGGTCAAGGAGAAACGTGACTTTCCCATTGAGTCCAACACCTTGGCAACAAATGATTTTTATTACTACTCTCTGCCCCCTCGCCAACACCATCCTGCCATCAGCAGGAAGGGCTATTTTCAAACCTCTGAAATCAATAGAGCCTCCAACTCCACCCATTCTTATAGCTCTGCCATGTAGTCCAGTTTGGCTTCAAATGTTGGCTTCAAATTTCCTGCCTCAACCTCCTGAGTGCTAGGATTAGGCTAAACCACCATATCAGGCCTCCTGGTGCTCTCGAATTCCAAGGTTATGGTTGTGACTACAGAGGCTGTTTGAAAATGCCTGCCCAGAAGTCTAACGCAAAGTCTGCTTTTCCGAGGGAAGTTCTTCCAGCATCCATGGCGTAGCGGCTCTCCATCCTCATTTGCATATACATACACACCTCCCCAAAACACCTTCCCTTCAAAAGAGGTAGGTGACTGGAAACTATGTCCCTGGTAAGAGATGACGACGATCATGCTAACGATTCCAGAAAAATCAATCCTGGAATGGTGCGGGATACCCAAAGCATTCCTCGTTTGTTCAGCCAAAGCTGCCACCCTGGGGAACTGGCACCAATCCTCGAGTGTTCTCTGGGATTCCTCAATCTGGAGGCATCGTGCAGGCAGGAACCCATATTTAACTTCACGCCAGAAGAGAACATGAGTGCAAGTACACGGGTGTCAGAGTGGGAATGTGCAGTCACCGGGTTCTCGAGTTAAGAAAGGTGGGTGAGGGTAAAGTCTGGGCTCCCCTTCTATCAGAGGTGAAAAGAGGTGACGGGATTTTGAGAGGTTTATGCCATAGCTAAAAATGACTCATTCAGCAAAGCATGAATAGTTCTTTATAAAAATAGGATCATGATTTTAAAAAGAGCCAAAGTTATGTTCTAACGCCGTAAAAAAAAAAAAAAAAAAAAAAAAAAAGGTATTCTGTTTAAGCACAGTGAGATACGCTGCCTCCGTCCATTGCTTCTTTCTCTGTCTCCACCGGGTTTCAGTCATGTGGTTCCTTACAGCGCTCTTGGGGCTAGGGATGATCGAGCCACCTAAGGAGAGGAGCCTCCAGGAGACCTGCGTGGCTAAGCACGGCAGAACTGCAGAATGCAGGGTCAGTTCTCTCCCGTCAGAATATCTGGGTGTTCTTTCCAGAAAGCGTCCCCAATGAGATCGCAGTACAAGGGCACGGGCCTGGTTCTGGTCCGGGTCACAGTCATCCTTTCGCCTTCCATTTCTGCAGGCAGCCTAACTTCTTGTGTCCTGACTTCATCCACCTACGGACAAAGGCAGGGACAGTGTTGTGAATGGGAGAGGGACACAAAGAGAATTATGGGAGAAATTCACCTTTTTATTTGATATGCCACTGACGGTTAAGAGTTTTATCAATAGACATCTTTCTTTCGAAGTAGAAATACATTTAGGCTGGCATGGAGCACACACCTTTAATCCCAGCACTCAAGAGGCAGACAGATTTTTATAGGTTCAAGTCTAGCCCAACCTGCATAGTGAGTTTCAAGCCACCAGGGCTAAACAGTGAGATCCTGTCTGAAAAACCAACAGAACAAAACAGTACTTTTAGGGCTGTGGCTGTAGATCTGAGCAAAGTTCCTCTCTAGGAGACCTAGCTCTGGGTGGATCCTTAGCAACCAAAATTTTCAATGTCTTCTAAAAAGGTGACTTTACTGTATTTTGAAGAGTGACTGACAACTGTCCACCAATTAGAATCATCTGAGTCAGAAGATTCAGCTAAGGAATTTTCCAGACTGTCTTACTTGATATGGAAGACCCACTCTCAGTGTGGGCAGCACTTTCTGGTACCAAAATCAGCTCCCACCATTGACTTAGGACCAGCAAACCCAGGAAGCCTTGAAGGTTTGCAGTGTGAGGTTAGGACTGCTGAGCACCTCAGCCCTGTGGACTGTGCAATCGCAGGGTTCTCTCCCTTGCCAGTGTGAGACAGCCCCCGAGGGACAACTCCAGCTGCTGAGGAGTAGCCCAAGAACCAGGTAACAAATGGGGTCTCATCTTCTTAGGTGAGAGACAACTGCTGTTACTATTTTAATGTAAGATGATTTACTAATATATATATTAGTATATATATTCATATATGTATATGTGAATACATATTTATACTTATATTCATATTTATCCTGTCGCTGTTTCTCCGGAGGCACCAACTAATACAGCAGACTTAAGGACAAAGCAGGGAACTCACTGGTTATTACTGACTATGGACCTGAATGTATGTTTCCTCTGCCTGCGTCAGTATCCGAGGCTGCACCAAAGAACAAACATGTAGGAAAAAGCTAGTAAACGAGCGGAGCTTACCAGTGAGATGGATGACTCTCAAGGCACCCTTTAGTTCTTAAAAGCAGGTACTCATAAAAAACTAACAGGAAAAGAAATGAATTTAGAGAAATAATTATGCCTATGGGTTGATAGCAGAGAAAATATTGGTGGAATTAAGAATGGAGGCATCCAAGAATATTAAGGCAATTGTGAATTTCTGGAGAATCTCATGAAATTGCTGAAAGTCAAAGTCTTTTTGCTACCTCCATTCCCGGTTTACAACATCTTCTAGTGCTCAGCACTTCGGCTGTCTTGGAGTGAATGGACCATTTAATGATATGGGAAAAAATAGTTTTTAAATGTTTTATGAAAGCAAAATTCTTCCTATATTTATTTTATTTTTAAGACAGAGTCTCGCCATGTAGCCAGGGCTGGCCTGGGACTCATTACGTAGACCAGGCTGGCCTTAAACTTAAGAGTTCTGTCTACCTCTACCTCCCACATGCTGGGATTAAAGGAGTGTGCCATCACACTTGGCTTATATTTATTTTATGTGTATGAATATTTTGCTTAGCTGTACTGCATGCATGCCATGCCTGAGGAGGTCAGAAGGAGGTACTGAATCCCTTGGGACTAGAGTTACAAATGACTGTGAGCCACCACGTAGGTACTGGGAACTGAACCCGAGTCCTCTAGAAAGGAACAAATGCTCCTAACTGCTGGGCCATCTCTCCAGCAGAAAACAAGAACTAATTTAAACTCTGTGATACTATTCACATTGACTCTGAGAGATTCTAGGCCACTTCTGACTGACGAAATGAGCATCCAAAATGTTCCTCTACACTGCCTTCTCTTGGAAAGTATCAATGTCCTGGTAGCAGCCAGCACCTTACCACACATGGGGTGGTGGACAAAACATAACCTGGGGGAGACTAGGGCTCTCGCGTCCTAACCACCATTTTTCCCTTATAGATAGATAGCCTTACCTTCTGCCACACCAACACGGTCCCTTTCCTGTACATCTGTGGCTCGTCATTGTAGTTGATGTGGAACTGAGAGAACAGAATCTCGTTCTTGTCTCCGGCCAGAGTTCCCTGGGGAGACACAAAGAGAGATAAAGCTCAGTCGGTTTCTCCTACACTCCCGCCCCCAGGACTGCTAGAGTTCATCTTCGGATCACTCGACTGCTGAGCTACACCCTGACATTCTCATCTAACAGAGACCATTACCAGCCCCTGACATCCTCATCAGATCGAGATGTCTACATTCATCAAGTCCCCTCTGCTGCAAACCCAAGCTGCACTGTCCAGACTATGCGGGGTTTGCAGGAGCTGACAGGAAACAGGAACTCTGTATAGAAACTTAGTGCTAATGGTTCTTGATCACGATGTCATTTCTGGGGAGAAAAAGTGGATGAAGGCTGCCTTTAGCCTTCTAAGAGGAAACAAAATCTAATTTTGGCTCTGACTAGACATGGCTGCTGGCATTCCTGCTGGTGTTAGGTCTTCACCACTGACAGCAGTAGTAAAGACAGCTACCCCAGGAATCGTAACATAGAAGACATTGTATCAGGAGCTGTCACAGTGTATCACCACACTGCAGAGTTAATCATCCCACAGGGAACAGTGCTATCTCAGAAGGAAGGGCAGTACTTACTTAGGACTTACTTCTCCGTGGGTTTAAACGCATCAATGTTCTTTCCATAAACCTATGAGGCAAGAACTAGTATTCCTAAACTTTACTGAGGCAGAAAGGATACACAGAACTATGGTATTCTGACTTTCACTATTCTCCAGGGTTCTAAACCCAAGAAGCAACAGGAGTCCAGGAGGACATACCATGAGGGAAGAGGCCATGCAGGAATAAGAAGAGCGCATGTACCATCTAAAGACGCAGCTGCAGCCAAGAGTAAACATGCTGGCACAGCAGCCCAGCGAGACCAATCCCTGGCGACAGTGAGCAAGGGAGAGCTTCTGCTACTGAGATCTTACAGCCTTTCAAAATGAGCTGTAAAGGAAGCTTAGGAACCAAAGAGATCATTCCAGAAATGCTATGAGAGACCAGAGCAAATGTTGTCAGCTGTGTTTCTGCCATAGGATCTTTATACCTTTAATCTCTCCTGGGCTTGGACTGGTGTTAGTCCAGACTGTTGGACAAGGGCCCAGAACACTGTATTATAAAGATTATTGATGTGACCTGTGAGGAAAACAAAATAACATTTATGTATACTGAATCTTAGTTATATATAAATATATAATAGTATGTCTTATAGTATCTGTACATTGTTTTATCTATAGACTATTATTCTGTACATTGTTTTATATAGAGACTATATATGCCTCCAGAAACCCACAACCTAGCTTCTCACCACTTTAAAGTACACAGATCTCAGAAACATTTAGTGGCTTGACCAGTCTACCTACACAGGGAAAAGGCTAGGTACGTAAGACTTATTCCCTGAGAACAGCTTCACGTGGTCATTTCAGTAATACCTTATGCAAATATGCCGACATAGGCATTCATTCTAGAAATATCTTCCAGCCTACTTGATTTATATTATTTCAGTTTCATTCCCAATTTTTCTGGCAAAATAAAAACACGCAACTACAAGCCTCATTGTGTAGTAATATTTTGTTTGTGTTTTACTATCAGAATGCAGAGCTAAGCCACCAGAGGCCAGGCAGTGTTGGCACACACTTTTAAAACCCAGGACTCAGGGGACAGAGACAGAGGGATCTGTTAGTTCAGGCCACCTTGGGCTACACAAGATTGAATCTGTCTAAAAAAGAAATAGAGCTCACACAAAGGTGATGCCAGCACTTGGGACCCCATGCCTTTAATCCCAGCACTAGGGAGGTGGAGACAGGAGTGATACGGCTGGGCGGAGAGAGGAACCTAAGGCAGGAGGATATAGGAGCTCAGTGCTGTCTGAGGAGCATGCAGTCTGAAGATGCAGTCTGGGGGCCAGTGCAGTCTAGGCAGTAAGTCTGAGGATGCAGTCTGAGGACTGGATTGTCCCTTTGGTCTGAGCATTGGTAGAGGTAAGAAACTCTCTAGTGGCTGGCTACTCTGCTTCTCTGATCTTTCCCCTTTCACTCCTTAATCTCTGAGTTTTTATTATTAAGACCAACTAGAATTCATGCTACATCAGTGTAGACATGTAAGGCAGGCATCACAACACAAATGCCACTGATGCTGGCACTGATGCTCTGAAAGTTCACAGATCAGTGGATAACTCCAGAGAAATGGCCGGGAAGAGCAGGTACTGTGCAACTTATGACTTCACATGTATGTGTCTCTGTGTGTGTGTTTCAGAGCACACAAAGGCAGCTGTCACCACACAGGCGCTACATAAATTCAGTGCAAATGCAAGACTGCCTTATCTTCTGATTTTAAAAAGCTAACGGGTGTGGGTAAAATGGCTACATGTGTAAGAGTTCTTACTGTGCAAGCCAGAGGACCTGAGTTTGGATCCCAGCACCTGTGTAAGAAGCCACGTGGAGCCGAACAGTGGTGGCGCACGCCTTTAATCAGGAGGCAGAGGCAGGTGGATCTCTGTGAGTTTGTGGCCAGCCTGGTCTATAAAAGCTAGTTCCAGGACAGGCTCCAAAGCCACAGAGAAACCTTGCCTTGAAAAAACCATAAATAAATGAACAAATAAATAAAATAAAAGGCCATGTTCACCTGGAACCCCAGAGCTGTTGAGCTGTTGGAGATAAGAGGATCTCTGGGGCATGCTAGCTGCCAGAGTTGCTCCAGGAATAAAGCAGAGAAAAGTGACAGAGCAGTACATTCCACTTCTTCCTTTGACTCTTGTAGAGGCAAGCACACATAAGCACATACACATACACTCATATACAAACATGCACATGCATGCACATGCGCACACGCATGCGCACACTCAAGACTTTAATGTAAAGAAAAACTTTTTTTTAAATACCTGACTCTAAACAACACACCAATGAGCAAACCTTGTATGAGACCCACGGCATTAATGTACAGGTTTGGTAGTTTGACTTGAACTGTGCACACGGTGCCACTTACAGTCTGCCTGTCGCCAACTGAGGTAGTCCTTCAAGGTCTGGTTGCTAGGATACAACACAACTCTGCCATCAAATCCTGGTGGGTACAGAAGTGGTTGATCCTCAAAGTAATCCCGCCAGTAGAACACATAGCTGGAGGCGAACTGGGAGGCCACGAGAGTCATGAACTTACTTGCAAATGCAAGACAGGTTGGGTGGAAGGGAAAAGAAAGTGTTTGAGATTAATTCGACACCAAGATAGGACCTGTGGATGCAACAGAGAAAGTACACAAACTGTCCAGCCAGCCAGAGGAGAAAATATATTCAGCTAAGAAAAACTACTAACATTTGGCTATATGTTTTGAATGTAGCCTGCCTCTATTTAAGTTATTCACTATCTTAGTCGGGGTTACTATTACTGCAATGAAACACCATGACCAAAGCAACTTGGGCAGGAAAGGGTTTATTTGGCTCACACTTCCACATCACCATTTATCACTGAAGAAAGTCAGGACAGGAACTCATGCAGAGTGGGACCCTGGAGGCAGGGGCTGATGTAAAAGCCACGGAGGGGGTGCTGTTTACTGTTTTTTGTTTTGTTTTTTAATTTTACATACCAACCCACTTCCCCTTTCTTCCTCTTTTCCCATCCCCACCTCCTTCCACCCCCAGTCCACTCCTTAGAGGGTAGCCTGCTTTCTTATAGAACCCAGGACCACCTACATGATCTGGGCCCTCCCCTATCAATCACTAAGAAAAAGCTCTGCAGGCTTCCCTACAGTCGGGTCTTCTGGAGGGATTTTCTTAACTGAGATTCATTCTCAGATGACTTTAGCTTGGGTCAAATTGACATAAAACGATCAAGCACATTCCAAATGTTTCTCCATAGCATGTAGTATAAATTTATGGTTCAAGACTGTCATTGTTGCTTTGGGGTTTGGGTATTGTTTTCAGTCTCGGAAGAAGGGGAACCGATATTTTTAAAACATACCAATTCATCATATAACTTGATTCCTCTAAGAGTTTCATTATACTACCAGATTAAATATCAAATTTATCTCCTTAGTTAAACGTTTAAGTAATACTTTAATGGAAAAGAATGACACTGGCAAAGCTACCTATGAATCACTAATACTCTATTTTAATGCTCTCTGTTTACAGTCTTAAATATTCCGTGTAGGTCAGTCTGGAAGCCGAACTGATGAGATACAGATGGGAAAGAATCAGATAGCGAAAGCATCTGAAAAATAGCACAGGAACGCTCAGACCTCAATAGAAAGGAACAGTTAAAATAGGAAATGTGACCTCTGTAGATGCAACATCGCCCAAAATCTTTAAGATCTCAGCTGTTGTTGAAATAAAAAGAGGAGCAGGGAATGGGAAAAAACAACCCTAACAGAGGGCTGGTTTCAAAGCTAACCTGGCTAGCTGGACGGTGGTAGCGCATACCTTTAATCCCAGCACTTAGGAAGCAGAGGTAGGTGGATCTCTGAGAGTTCGAGGCCAGCCTGGTCTACAGAGCGAGTCCAGGACAGGATCCAAAGCTACACAGGGAAACCCTGTCTCAAAAAAAATAAAACAAAAACTCACCTGGCTCTTCTTTTAAACCAATTGCTTTTCCGCCTGAACACGAAGCTGTACTCATCACTCTGTCCATAGGCGATCACAATGTCCTCCAGCTCCTCCATTACTGTCTGAGCACACTTGGTCATCAGCTGGAGAGCTCGGCTGTCATTAGGTTTTGCAAAATTGTGCTTCTCAGCAAACCTTCACAGATGAAAGAGAAGGGTACACATGGAAGAGACTTGGTCATTACCAACACCATCCATGGAGAAGTTAAGAGAGGACAATGCTGTGTGTTACTAGCTACAGCTGAACATAATTCCTTCAGAACTACCGCCCAGAGATGGAGAAACGCCCCAGCAGGTAAACTGTCTTATAAATACGAAGGCTAAGTTCTATCACTGAAACACAAAAGGAGGGGGGTGGTTGGTGGCACAAGCTTATAATCCCAATGCTGGGGAGGTGAAGGCAAGCGGATTCCTGGGGCCAGATGACCATCAGGCTAGAGTATTTGGTGAGTTCCAAGGATGTTCCTTGAGAGACCCTGTCTCAAAAAAGACAAGGTGGACGGCTCTGAGGGGTGACACCCGAAAACTGACCACACGCTTACATACACACAGAGGAAAAAAAATTGCAAGTTTTCTTTCTTGCTTTAATCAGTTGACTAGGCTTTAATTGACTTTCCTGTGAAGTTCACCTTACTGGGTAAATAGTCCTGATGATTAAGAAATCAAAATGTATTTCTGCCCAGCTCTTATTAAGTACACAGTACACATTTTATATCTATATGTAGTTATACAATTGTAAAATGATAATAACTAACAATAACGTAACCTTTTATTAATATTAAGTCCCCATAGGTTTACACTGTCTCCCTCTTTTTCCCTGACTACAGTGCAGTTATCCATGTCATCTGAAACCGACAGGGAGAAAGGGACATGCTGTCAACTCCTGCCCACCTCTAGGTTTACGGAGGCCTCTTTCTTAACAGCCATTCCGCAAAGATAACTGAACGGTTGCACATTTGACTGGAGTTCAAGTGCTGGCCCGGGATGTGACGTCCCCCCACCCCCCCCGACAAAGTTCTTGCTTACGAACTGGTTTCTTAACTGGTTTCTGCTTAAGTATCACGGGCTCTTCACAGTAGCTGTACTACTGTGAAGTAGCTTTACAGTAGCTGGCTCCTTCTCAATATCTCAACTAGCTGGCAACAAAGTCTGACCGTAGCAAGCCCTTCCGGTGACGCTCAATATTGAGTGTTCATTGGCTGCCGCGTTACCCCAGTAACTGGGAACCGCCCATTTCCCGGAAGTGCAGGCGCCGCACGCGGTCTCCCGCCCCGCCAGCTCACCGGTGGAAATTCCGGCCGTCCAGCCGCACCACAACCCAGCAGTGCGGCAAGCAGGTATCGTCAGCCTCAAAATCCCGCACGTACTCGAACTTGCTCTTGGCCATGGTCACCCCCAACCTCAGGCACCGTCTTAAAGTAACAGAAGTAGCGGTAAAGCGACTGCCGAGCTCAGCAGCGCTGAAAGGCCACATTCCCCGTTGGGGGGGGGGGAGGGAAGCACTAGGCGGGCCCCACCCCGGAAGTTCCTGTCGCTGGTGGAGCCGCTCTAGCCTTGGTGGAGGTTTCTCTTTCGACTCTCCCGTCTTCAACTCTGCAAGTTGCCGGACTCGGCATTGTTGTGTTCCCCCGCCCCCCGCAACAAATCTTTTACGAAGCTGTTAAACGTTGTTTTGTCACCAAGTTTAAAAGTGTAGTCGTGACTTTTTTTGTCTCGTATTTCTAGATAGCATTTATAAATTACTAAATATCGTTTATAAATTCCTTGCAAAAACTGAAATACAGTAAATTATCACTTTATAACTGTGGGTAGGACCTTCCAGATTCTTCCCGGTAAGTTAAATAAACAAGGAACATAAAAGAGAAATCAGTCTTCTGTACAATTTTGTATTTCTCCCATTGGTCTTGTTTGTTTTCTCCTTGCTTTATTTGCTGGTTGTTCTGAAGATGTGTGATTCAAACAAAGACAGTGCCAGCGAGACAGCTCAGTCTATAAAGGTGTTTGATGTCAAATGTGATGACTTAAGTTTGGTCTCTGGAAGCCACATGGTGTGACCTTCCTTCCTCAGGCTTCCCAGTAGCTAATACCAGAGACTTGTTACTCTGCCATATACTACTAGGTGAATTTAAATTTTGTACTCATCAATATAAAGTAACTTTGCATGTGTATGAGTTTGTGTGCATCTGTTTATGTGCACGTGGAGGTCAGAGGTGAACGTCAAGTGTCTTCCTCAACCCCCTCCCCCCCTTAATTTTTGAGACTGTCATTCACTGATTCAGCTAAACTAGGTGGCCAGCAAGTTTTAGGGAGCGTCTCACTTCTGCCTCCCTAGTGTTGGGATTACAGGAATAAACTTCCCATGTCCCACTTTTTATGTGAGTGTTTGGGATTTGAACTAGGTTCTCTATCCTTTCCTGGCAAGCATTGTAATTGCTGAGCCATTTACCCAGCCTTGAACTCACGGATCCTTTTCCAGCTTTGCCCACTGGCACAGAAGAAATATCTTCAGCTCTTGATTGCAGCGCCGCTCCTCATTGGAGTAAATTTCTAGAAGACATGACTGCTTCCAAGTTAGTTGTGTCACAGAAAACACAAAGTGAGACGGAGTCTCATGCTTTGCCAGAAGGGAAAGAACTGCCTGAGTAATAAGAGGTGGGGACAGAAAAACGAGCCTGTATGAGGAGGGCTCCACCAGGCAAGTTCGAGATGATCTGAGCATCAGTAGGAACTATGGTCATTGATGATGGTACACGGAAAAGGCGAAAGCCCACAACACCATACCCATATCCTCAGAAAAGCTTTATTGATGGTGTTAGAGTAATTATTATTACACTAACCACTAACTTCTTACCCTGGTAACTGGCGGGTTTTTTATTTAGTTTTTTTTTTTAATTTGTTTTCTGTTTGTTTGTCTTGTGTAGAGTTGTAATCCAGTGCCGGTTGATGAGGGAAAGTGCTTTACGAGAGAACACTGCGTAGTTTCAGATATAGAATGGTGGTCTCAGGGAATCAGGTTTTTCTATGAAATAATTCAAACATGGATTACTAATGGATACTAAAACTATAATTTATATGATTTGTGTAAAACCCCACATTCCCCCAAATCTGGTGGTATTGTCTCACAAATTGTTTGCTAGTCACAAAATAGAAAAGCACAGTCACAGGCCGGATCACTCACTACCCTCAGCTAGTCACCAAGGTAATGCCATTGATTTTGTTAAAACCTACAGCCCCTGGAGATCTCAGTCAGTGCTACATGACAAACATGGTTAGAGCTGACTCAAGTAGTGAACCAATGGTCATAATCTTCCCCACATCTTAAAATTGGAGGATACTTTTGAAATTGCCATGTCGCGGGCTTCTTACAGAACGTTTTCAAGTATGATCCAGGCAATAGTATATTTTCTTTTAAATAATTTCCTCTTTGCGTCTTTTAAAAGATATTCTCTTTTTATTGCTTGTGTATTCCTGTGTACTCAAGAAGACCAGAGGAGGGTGTGAGATTCCCTTGGAGCAGAAGTTACAGTTGCTTGTGAGACCCCAGATGTGGGTGCAAGAAATTGAACTCCAGTCTTCTGAAAGAGCAGCAAGAACTCTTAACCAATAAGCCATCTCTGCCGCACCTCTGGTTTTTTAAAAAGTTAAAAAACAAAAACACAGATGAAAACCTTAGTGTGCATACTAGGACAGAAGGATGAGTTGGCCTGGTTATTGGGTAGCTGACCCACCATAGGTTTGTGTATAAACATAGGTTTGTGTAGAGATAGACACCAAATCCTAGTAATAGTTTGCCTGGAAATTTCCAGTTTTTTTGCATTCATTTATCTATGAAATCCTTAGTGGTTTTGTGTTGGTTCTGGGGTTTTGGTTTTGTGAGTTGACCTTAAAATTTTGTGTTTACTTTTCTGATTAACACGACGAATGAGGCAGGATTCACCACAGGTGTTTCTAGGAACTCGGATCATTACCAGTGCTGTACCGTATTTGTTTTATGTATGTTTTTATTAGTGTGTGGCAATTGTACAGAATAATGGGCATCATTTTCATACATGTGTGTACCACATTCTGGTTATAGTCATCTCCCACTGTCCTCCCCATTTCTCCTACATTTTCTACTTGATCTCGTTTCTTTCCATAATATTTCCTCTTCTATTTCCACATATTTATTTTAGAGTCCACATATGAGAGAAAAATGCATCCTTTGGTGTCTCACCTATTCCTCTTGGTTGCATTAGACTCCTGATGCTGGGATAAATAAGCCCAAATAGGACGAATTTATTCAGCTTATGATTTCAGTTTACCACGCCAGGGAGGGGCTGGAGGAGTACTGCAGCTCACTTCATGGCATCTAGGAAGTGGGGGTGTGAGGGAGAAAGCCTGTGCTCTTAATAATACAGTTGTCATAGTTATCTTAGTTAGGGTTATTGTTGTGATGAGACACCATGACCAAAATTCACTTGGGGAGGAAAGGGCTTATTTGACTTACTGCTTACAGCCCTGTCTCAAAGGAAGTTAAAGCAGGAACTTGGAGCCAGGGACTGACCTGGGAAGCTGGTGTGCTGCTCAATTTGATGTCTCCCTTCCCTTCCCTTCCCTTCCCTTCCCTTCCCTTCCCTTCCCTTCCCTCCCTTCCCCTCCCCTCCCCTCCCCTCCCCTCCCCTTTCCTCCCTTCCCTTCCCTTTCCTTCCCCTTCTTTCTTTTTTTTCTTTTCTTTAAGTACAGGGTATCACTATGTATTTCTAGCTGTCCTGAAACTAAAACTCACTGCATAGACTAGGTTGGCCTCGAACTCACAGAGGTCCTTCCTCCTCTACCTCCTTAGTGCTGCGATTAAAAGCATGTGCCACCATGCCCATCTCAGTTTGCTTTCTTTTTTGTTGTTTTTTTGTTTGTTTGTTTTTTGATTTTTCAAGACAAAGTTTCTCTATATAGCTTTGGAGCCTGTCCTGAAACTTGCTCTGAAGACCAGGCTGGCCTCATACTCAACAGAGATCTACTTGCCTCTGCCTCCCAAGTGCTGGGATTAAAGGCCTGGTTTCAGTTTGCTTTCTTATACATTCTATGACCACCTTTCTAGGGCAGCACTGTTCAAAGTGAGTGGGCTCTCCACATCAAACATTAATCAAGAAAATGCCCCAAAGATAGGCCCAAAGGCCAACCTGATGGAGACAGTTTTTCAGCTGAGGTTCCTCTTGCCCAGTTTGTGTCAAGTTGACACAAGCTAACAAGCATGCTCTTTCAAATTGAAAAGGGCTTCAAGGTCAAACCAAACACAAGGTACACACTTTGACTCAGCACTACCTTCAAAACTGCTGTGCACACACTGGGAGTAGTCTAATAATAATCAGTCATTAATCACCACTGTCTGCTTGAGTTTACTTTTTGCTCACTACTGCTTTTTTTTTCCAGGAAGGCCTCTTGATCCCCAAATAATCTCAATGCAAAATCCAGGAAGTGATTTGAGAAGTTTCACCACTGGGCGGTGCGGCATCTGTCCCCCATTTTTGTCAGTTTCATACACATACGATGTTCTGTGATTATCATCACTCCCCCATTATCGTCTCTATCTACCTCACACCCTCCTGACCCGCCCCTTTCCTCCCCAACTAGTCCCTCAAACCTACTTTCATACCTTGTTTTCTTGGCACGGCTCTTCTGCAAGTCACCACAGCTGCCAGCATTCCTGATTGCAATGGCTGCCCCACTACCAGAAAACAATGTTTTACAGCACTCCTCTCTCTCTTCTGTACTGCCCCCTTTCCCTGATGTTCCCTGGGCCCTGGAGCCGGCAGGGGAGTATTATCCTCCTACACAGAAGGGGGAAATCAATAAGTGGAACAGTAATGCAATCTACTGGAAATGTTAATCAAAGTCAGGGAGCTAGGGAAGAGAACAGCTACGTGCTTGGACAGGAGAATAAACTTAGGAGATATTGGAAGTATTTGGCAAGGTAAACAGGTTGCCAGAAAAGGCACATGTGTCAGAATGTTAACAGTGATTGATTCTAGTGTTTGCTGTAGGGACATGCATTGTGTTTAATATCGCATCTTTCCTATATGTCCCTTCCTACCAACATACCTTAAAGTCCAAACAGACATCCCGTGTAACTTTATCTGGTCCGTTTTTAAGTACCTGCTCGGCGCTTAGCTGTGAACTGTTCACATTGTGCACACAGGCTCACACACTATGCACATCCCCCTCAGAGGTTGGGGCCTCCCGTTCTGGTATGCAACTTGTCTTCAGTGGCTGCAGCTCTGATCATAGCGTCTCGGTTCCAGAAGGGCAGAAGAAAGAAAAAAGGCAGCCAAAGGCCATACCTCCCCATGAATCATTTCTCTTTATGGGTTTTTCACGAAAGCAGGACAAATTCTTCTGACTTATTTCTGGCCTTTCTTATCTTCAGAAGACACTAGGACATGCAGTTCTTTTAGCCTGGCGCCTGGCTGTCACCAACAATGGGGATTTTTTTTTCTGAGGTTTTTTTTTTTTAAATGCCAACATGTTTTTGTTATATTTCTATTTCTGAGACTCTTCCATTCAGAAACCACTGCTTCATTAAGATTTGGCTGATTTCTCCTTAACCTAAGCTTATTTTGAGAAAAGCTTAGTTTATAGAATTAATTATAAAAATTAGGTATTTGTTTTTGCATTGCTGTTTGATCATCCGTAAAGGCCAAAACTGAGAGTTACAGCAGATGGCACTGAAAATAAAATAGACCTTTTTACGTAACCTGTTTTGCAAAGTGAAAAATATTTAATGCACCATTAAAAATGGTCTTGGACCGGCAAGATGGCTAGGCAGGAAAAGGTGCCTGTTACTGAGCCTGATGACTCAAGTTAGAACCATGTGGTCAAAAGAGAAAACCAACCACCCCCAAGTTGTCCTCTGATCTCCAAGTGCACATCAAGGCATGAAGCCGCCCATCCCCAGCACACACAAATGCACAAAGTGTCTAACAATGCATGAAGAGCTGGAGAGATGGCTATGGTTGAGAGCACTTGTTGCTCTTGCAGGGGGACCTGGGCTCAGTTCCCAGCACCCACGTGGCAGCTAACAACTACCTGTAAATGGTTCTACATTTCTAAGAGGTACACCTATGGCCATAGCTAAGATGAAGATAAAGCCCAAATGTCCAATCATGGATGAATAGGCAAGGCAAAATGTGGTATGGATTTATGACAAGATGTTATTCTGTCTGGAAAAGTAAGGAAACATCAACATACGCCATAAGATGGCTGAATTTTGAGGGTGCCACGCCACATAAAGCATGCCAGGCACATCAACACAAATAGCATGTGCTTGCATTCATGTGACGTGCCTCATGCAGTCAAGCCCACAGAGACTGAGAGTAGGGTGCTGGCTGCTGGGGGAGGGCGATGGAGAGTTCCTTTGTTTAATAGATGCAGAATTTAGTTTTATAAGATGAAAAGAGGTCTGGAGATTGGTTCACAATAATGCGGTTGTACTTAACACTACTGAACTGTATGCTTAAAAATGGTCAAAATGGTAAATTTTATGTATATTTTTCCACGATTAAAAATAAAGAATTCTGAACATGACAGGTATTTATGACTCACATCTATAATGGCCTCTATTTATTACTATTATTATTTCTATTACTTCAAAGACTGCTTTAATGGAGAGAGAAGTAATTGGTTTTGGCTTGGAAGTCATATTTCAGTTTGTCTTCCTCCATGCTGACTCATTTCAATTTCACTAAGAGCAACATTATGCAAATGCATTCAGGGTGGAAGAGGGAAGGAGAAGGATTGACTTGCCCCCAAACTCTCCTTCGCCCTCGGAACCACTCTAATCCAGTTTCTGTCTGAGTCACGGATATGCTTCCAGGAAGGGCTGCTTCGTTCTGCCGCTGTGGTTTTCAAACACAGAGGCATTAGGACATTCCAGGATGCACAAGGTTATGAAATCTGGAATGAACATTCTAGAAGAAGTGAATAATTACAGAGCCTTGAGGTTTTATTTTTTTGTATTTTAAGATATTTCTTCTACAACTCAGAATGAGTGGCTTTTATTTTAAGATAGTCATTGATTGTGTGTCCTTAAATGGATATATTTAGTCGACTGCTCTATTCAGCAGAATTCCAGAAGGATTTAGTTGCTGGAGGGCTGGGGAAAGGAGAACAAAAATGGGAAATAGATGTGCTTTCCTACTCCACTAGACCTTGCCACATTTATTCCATGACTTTACTTTAAGTCACTGGACAAATGTTTCTTAATTCTCTACTGTGTTGCATGTCCAGCTGGTGACACAATGCAATGCCCATGGTGCCTGCCTAACGGAGTTTATGGTCTGTTGAGATGAAACTTTAAGGCACAGTGCAGTCTCTGCCCTGTCCCTTGTATACGATTCTGGAAAAGTACCCACAGGAAATGAGTTTTCATATCATTGACCAGACAATTCATAATTATCTATTGAGCTCCTTTGTTATGTGAGAGGGAACACCTGTGTAGAAAGATATAATAAACAAGGACAATAACTTCCAGGCTGTATTCTGGAAGTTTTCTCAGTGCACTGACAAAATATCTGACAAAGAAAAAGTTAAGAAAGTCAGGAAGAGTTTATTTGGGCCCACAGTTTGAAGGAATACAGTCCACGATGGTGGTGAACACATGGCGGCAGGAGCTTTCGGCAGCTGGTCACGTTCTATCTGCAGTGGAGAAGCAAGAGAGATGATGCTGTACTCAAGTCATTCTCCTTTTCCTTGTTATTCACCCTGGGACCCTGGCCCATGGGATTGTGAGATCCACACTCAGGCTGAGTCTTGTTTCCTCAGCCACGCCTCTCTGGAAACTCCCTCAAAGCCACACACAGGACGTGTGTCTCCTAGGTGATTTCAAAACCATTTAAATGGACAACAAGGTCTAACCGTCACACAGGCAGAAGAAGCTGAGTTTCCAAACCATTCTCTCATACAGGATCTCACTTTTTTCCCTCCCATTAAGTCTGTAGGTGAGTCAAGACAGAAATCCTCAACCTCATAAAAGAAACAGTTTATGGGGGTGGGGTTCATGAAGTGGCTTTCTGACATCTGGCTTTTAGAACTGTAGTCGGAAATCAGTCCTCTTGCCTCCAAGTCCAGTGCCCTCTGTACCTCCCTGTTTCTTCATGGCTTAAGGAACAAAGTAGATAACCATAATTTTTGATTACTCCTCATTAACTTCCAAGTTTAGGTCACATTAGCCCAACAGTCTGTTCCCACATGCAGACCACACGACTTGGGCAGAGATAACTTTTTTCTTACCTTTGCTCCGGGGTAAACACAGTGTAAATTAGTACAGAGGAAAGATCTCCCCTCCCCAAGCAGACCCAGACCTGTTCTGGGAGAAGGTTTGGGTACAGCCCACTCTGAATTCCATACTCTGTTCATCCTCTCTGTAATAGAAATATCTGGTGGTCTTCCTAGTCTTTCAGACACAGAGAGAATCAGAGATGCCTATCTGACCCAAGCCAGGTCAATGGGTCAGGTCAGTGTTTCCCACTGGGCTCCTCTCCCACTCTCCTGTTCATACTGACTCTCAGGGGAAGAACAGACTCAAAAATCAAGTCCCTTCTGGTCCTGGGGAACAATGCACAGGATATCCCAGGAGAGTTCTAGTGAGGATCCAATAATGATGGCATTTAAGAAACTGGAGGCCTTAAACCAGATCAGTGACTCATTGCAGTGAACATTGGCAAGTAAAGCTGACCGGACAACAGGGTGTACTGTATGACGTACTAAGGCTCCCAGTGCGATCAGGATGAATGCAGAGGTGTGTTTGAGAGGCAGGAAAGAGAGATGTGAAGGAGGCTTTTTTTTTTTGTTTGTTTGTTTTTTTTGCTTTGTTTTGGTCTGATTTTTAAAAAAATTTATTTTGTGTGTGTGTGTGGCACTGCATGGGTGAGGGGAGATTATGGGTGACCGGGAGGTGAGCAGAATTGGGGTGCAAAATGTGAAACCCTCAAAGAATCAATAAAGAAGTTAAATTATAAAAATAGAAAAAGGAATAAGGTCTCTGTCCTAGTTAGGGTTATTGTTGCTGTGATGAAACACCATGACCAAAGCAATTTGGGGAGGAAAGGGTTCGTTTAGGATACACTTCCACTGCAGGAATAGGCCAGGAACCTGGAGGCAGAAGCTGATGCAACAACCACAGATGCAACAACCACAGATGGGAGCTGCTTACTGACTGAGCCCTCATGGCTTGCTCAGCCTGCTTTCTTATACCACCCAGGATCACCAGCCTAGGCATGGGCCCCACCCACAAGGAGCTGGGTCTTCCACAGCAGTCACTAATTAGAAAATGTCCTACAGGCTTGCCTACTGCCCAATCTTCTGTAGGCTTTTTCTTAATTGAGTCTCCCTCCTCTCTGATGACTTTGGCTTGTGTCAAGTTGACATAAAACTGGCCAACACAGTCCATAAAGGGAAGGAAATTTGAGAAATTGAGAAGAAAATTTCTGATGACATTTTTGAGTGTCATGACTGGACCAGAGACAGCTCTGGAGTCCTCTAAGCCCCAGGAGAACAAGAACTTTGTTTAATTTTTAGGAGGAAGGTATTTTTTTTTTTGAGGCAGAGTTTCACTACATAGTACAGGCTGTCCACAAACTCAAAACAGGTCTCACTCAGTCCTCACCACCAGTGCTGGGATTACTCCTTAAAAAGTCCTGTTTACTTTTGAGACTTATCCTTCATGCTGAGCAAGTTGCTGGCACACACAAAGCAATTAGTAAACATTTACCAGATGAATAAGACCAAACATGTGTTTTTCTATGTAACAGTTGGTTTTTTGAATTCTTAATTCATTGGGGCTATACATCATATACATCATATGTAAAATAATATATTTTTTTCAGTCGGGCAGTGGTAGCACAGGCCTTTAATCCCAGTACTTGGAAGGCAGAGACAGGCAGATCTCTGTGAGTTCGAAGCCAGCTTGGTCCAAAGAGTGAGTTCCAGGATAGGCTCCAAAGCTACAGAGAAATCCTGTCTTGACAGCCAAAAAACAAACAAACAAACAAAAACAAAAAACAAACAAACAACAATAAAAAAAGCTTGTATTTTCCCAGTAACTATTCTTTCCTCTTCTCACTTCTTGGTAGTTAACGACTAGCTTAAACAAGCTTTACCAGGGCCCAAAAGACAGCAGGTAAATGCACACCTGCTGCCAAGCCTGAGAATCTGAGTTCAGTCCCTGGACTGTGTGGTGGACGAGAACTTACTCATGTGAGCAGCCCACTCACCTCCACACTCACCCTTACCTGTAAAGTAAAAAAAAATGTGGTTTCAAAAGTAAAATAAAAGAATTTTGACCAGATTGCTTTTGTCACCAAACCCTTAAAAGCGGTGTGTACAAAGTAACAGTAGGTTCTTTTCTTTCTTTCTTTTCTTCCTTCCTTCCTTCCTTCCTTCCTTCCTTCCTTCCTTCCTTCCTTCCTTCCTTCCTTTCTTCCTTCCTTCCCTCCTTCCTTCCTTCCTTTCTTCCTTTTTTTCCTTTCCTTTTTTGGGTGTGGGGTTGGGGAAGACTCTTTCTGTGTAGTCCTGACTATTCCGGAGGCCTCAGATTCACGGAGATCTTTCTGCCTCTGCCTCCCGAGTGCCACCAAGTCCGACTGCCAGTAGATTCTTAAGGTCTCTGAATTTAGAAACAGACTACTTTATTTTTTCAACTTTGAGCCTTTGGCATGCTTTCCGAATATTAGGAAAACTCATTTGAATTCCGTTTCTTAGGTTTTAGGGAATCAAAAGCAGTTGATACAGTGAACGGAGGAGAGACTCTGGCTGTAATTCAGGATGTGTAGGTGCGGGTGTGGTCTTCATTGTTAGGCTGGTGGGGTGAAGTTACAATTTTACTTCAAAGATAAACCTTTGGGCTCTGATGCTAGCGTGTTTCCAGAGAGGATGAGCTGAGACAATTTCCTCACTGGGCGGAATTTTTCAAGGAAGCCCTGGTACAAAGAGGGCTGAGAAAACAGCTGTGTGCCAGCCTGCCTTGGCGCCTTCCTAAATAAGTGCCGTCACCGTCATTGCTGTCACCATCTTCCTCTGACATCAGATGCCAGCTTCTATTACCTTCCCATGGGCGTTCAATACCAGTGACATTGCAGGGGGCTTCACTGAGACATTCAGGTTCGAGTCTGAACAGCTGCAGGGATTCAGCTTCTTCAACTTGCAGAGGGCCCTTGTTGGACTGACTGCCTCTCTACTGCTGCTGCTGCTACTGCCACCTTACCCTAGCCTGCTCGTCAATCTAATAACAGCCCTTCTATAAATTATACCCGGTCTGTCAGATTTGCTCCTCTAAAGAACCGAGGCTAATGCAGTTGGATCGAAGAACATGGGACAATCCCAAGAGAGATGGCGAGCAGGCTGTAGGAGGGAAACCAGGAGACAAACTGGACTTACAGAGATGAAATATGAGCGGAGGATTTGACTTTGTTGTATCTAATGTTTTAGGAAAATTAATTTGCTGAGGCGTGAGGAGGAGAGGAGAGCAAAGGGAACCTGGAAGCATCTATGCCGTCTGAGAATCTATTTAGGTATTTTTGGATATGCAGTATTGATTAAAAGGAAGAGTTTGATTAAAACGATAAAAAATGAAAGACATTTTGTTCTCTGTAAAACATTTTGCAGGTCTTAAATCACAGTTTTTAATCTATTTTTAAAAGGCAAGGTGTTGAGATGTTCTGAACAATGAAAATATAATTGGTATAGAGGCAGAGCCATGCTTGAAGAGGTATAAATATACCATACAGCTAGGAGTTATTTCTAGGACTATGTAATTGAGTGCTTCAGAATTAGTGTGGGCCCTAATTAGATAGCCAGATTGACACAGGCAGATAGATTTCAATTTAATTTCTTCAAATGAATAGACCTGGATTATTGAACAAGCCAGTTTGAACTCTTCACACCAAACTAAACATGGAATCTGGACCGTTAGTTTAAACATGAATTCTGTTTCTATGGCACTCTTTGACATGTTGATAGAGGGGACATTTCCAGTAAAGGATTTTTTTTTTGTGTGTGTGGTTAGTTTGAGAGGATCATGGCACACTTGTAATTCAATAGGATGACCTTTTTAATTGTAGCAACAGAAAAAAAAAATTAAAACCAGTGCATTGTGGAGGGTGAAGCGAGCATTAGTTAAGGCTTATTTAGTAAGCGAGACAATGGTCTGCCCTGCCTGGGGAGTGGTCTTAGATGGTTTCTTTCTGCCAATAGGCAGAGGCAGTTTTTTTAGAAGTTGTTCGTGGTGGTTGGAAGGAGAAATGTCCCACACAGGCTCAGGTATTTGGATACTTGGTTTCCAGTTGGTGGGTCTGTTTGGAGAGGAGGCACAACCTTGCTGGAGGAAGTATGTTACTGACAGTGTGCTTGCAGAGTTTCTAGAAGCTTGCTAGCGGGGGTGGCACACACCTTTAATCCCAGCAGTCGGGAGGCAGAGACAAGTGGGTTTCTGTGAGTTCGAGGCCAGCCTGGTCTGTAGAGCAAGTTCCAGGACAGGCTCCAAAGCTACAGAGATCGAGAAACAAAACAGTTTATAGCTTCACTTCCAGTTTGTTGTCTGCTTCCTGCTTCTGGTTGGAGATGGTTCCTTAGCGTCCTGCTTTTGCCTTCACGTCTGACACCCGTCACTACTTCTCTCTGCCACGAGGGACTCTTACCCTCTAGGACCATCAGCCAAAATAAACTCTTTCTTCTGTAAGTTGTTTTTGGACACAGTCTTTTTATCACAGGAGCAACAAGAACAAAATGGTTACTAGAGCACCTTTATTCCCAATTCAGTCTTTTACAATTAGACCCAAGAATATTATCAAAATATAACTACCCATAAAGCTGAGAAGTTTACTAGAGCAAATGGCAGTGATACCTAATATATGCTACTCAGAGACTGCCTTGTGGGAATAGGCTAGCCTTTCCCAGAGCCCTGTTCTTCCTCTTCTCTGGCCAGCTTGGCTAGCTTATTCTCAGCTATAAGCCTTATTTGCCCACCTCAGTGTTCCTGACCTTGACAATTTAACCCTAACTCTTTAATTATAACATTACCACTGGTGAAAAATTAAATTGGGAAGAGAATTCAAAGGCTTTCAGAGGCTAATCTACATTCCATCGTGGGCTCTATGTGAACTTGCACCATTTAAGGAAATCTTTTTTCTCCGAGATATTTTGGTTTTGAAGATGACTGCTTGAGAATACATTCTTAGACCAAACACCCAACCACTCCTGCGTGCTTGGATCTGACTTGTCACAGAAATAATGTGAACATGACCCTCCCTTTAAGCCTTTGTAAGACAGGGTTCTGGAACGGAAGAATTTCAGAATGAGAAGCTACAGTATGAATCAGAACTTAGTAGAATAGAAAGAAACACCAAATATCTTTACTTTGTAACTAGACATAAGTTCTAGTTTTTAAATTCGGAGAGGAACATTGCCTTTTCCATTTCCGAATTGAATTTTGGCCATATGTCTCTCCATCTTCCCACTCAACCAGGACTGAGATTTACAAAGATGTCAGCTATTCTCTATTCTTCACCAATAAGAAGAACCCCGTTTTCAGTGTTTCTTCGGGACCAAACACCATGCTCAGCCTTCCCAATGGAGTATCTCTTTACCTCTACTTAAGTATATGTGGTCGCTATGCTCATTTTATAGCTGGGGGAACAGGCGTCCAAAATTCAGTGTTGTATTCAAGGTTACATAGCAAGTGACAGAGCAAGGATTAGGAAGTCAGGGCTGTAATGTAAATCTTATGTTGTTAGCCAGTGTTTTGATACTGCATGCTGTAATACAACACTCATTTATGGATTCTTTTCTTTATAAACACTTTCTTTTTTATAAATATTTATTTATTTATTATGTGTACAGCATTCCTTCCATGTGTGCTCGCAAGCCAGAAGGGGGCATCAGGTCTCATTATAAATGGCTGTGAGCCACCATGTGGTTGCTGGGAATTGAACTCAGGACCTCTGGAAGAGCAATCAGTGCTCTTAACCACCAAGCCATCTCTCCAGCCCCATAAACACTTTCTTTAAAGAAGCGAATCTCATGTAGCTTAGACTGGCCTCAAGCTCCAAATACAGTGGAAGATAACCCCGAATTCTCATCCCCCTATGTTTTTTTTTTGGACACTTTTTGTTGTAGTTATTCATCAGATAGCATTGCCCATAACTCAGTCTGATCTCATATTTGCTAAGTAACTGAGGATGACCTTGAACTTCTGTTCTTCCCACCCCTACTGCTGCATTATGGGATGCAGGCCTATGCTACCATGACCACACTATGCATACTAGGGTCCAAACCCAGGGCCTCTTGCATACTAGGCAATAACTCTACAAACTGAGCTATATCCCTATCCTGAGGCTTACTAGTCTTGTGGCAGGGTGCCATTATATAGCCTAGGCTGGCCTTCAATTCCTAATCCTCTTGTATCCAATGCCCAAATTCTGGGTTTATAGACCTGTGCCACCACATCTTGCTGGTAATTAGTACTTTCTTGAGAGATGAGAGAAGAAAAACTTACCAGACTCATCATATTACCAAAACAAAAGATCATTTCCCCTGGATAGAAATTTGTTCCAAGTGTGAAGGTGTAAGTCACAAAACAATCCCATACCAGTTTGGAATTATGATTAATAAAAGGGTTATTTATTTTAAGGAAAAACTTACAGATCACCATCCTAGACAACAGACCTCTGTGCGACCAGGAAAGGAGTTTAGTAGCCAGAAGCAGAGTCCAAAGCAAGAGAGAGAGAGAGCAGGGATACCACTGCTTTTTAAAGAGGATAGATCATGCCCAAGTGGCCTGGTATCTTAGAGGCTATTTGAAGGAGCAGAAGGAGCTCCCGCAGCACCTCCCCCTTTTGTTTAAGTAAGAGAGTTCCAAACCCAATACAAAACAATATACACTAGGAACAGATATCAAGTATAAGATTAGAATTACAATCAGCATAAACAATATTAAGCGAGGAACATATGCTAAATGTTTTAATAAACATTCTATCCTAAGGAGTCTAAGTCTTGTATTGGAAATGGCTTGGCTAGATCTTAAGAGGATGGTAACCACAACTATCTAATCTTCAACCCTATCGAAGGCCTGAGAAGGGAGATAATATTACTTGAGCAGGCAGGAAGCACAATCAAGTAACTTCCAAAGTTAGCAATATATGACAAAGACAACTGGCTACCTGGGCAATCACCCAAAGTCTCATTTGCAACGTTGAAGCAACCAACTTTGGCTAGGGCCTAGAATAACTGACAGACCATTTTCAAAGGCAAGGGATTTTTCAAAACCATCTTACCCTGACTTGGCAAGATTTGACAGTCCTGTTTATCTATTTTTAGATACTATATCTTTTCAGTGGTTGAGGCATGAGCATTTATTTGCCCAAAAGCCAGTTTTTGCCAAGAAGAAAACAGGCTCCAAGTGGAGTGTCTTTGGTGCTCAACATTCTCTCGGAAATAAATCGGTGTTGCCAGGAGCAATCATGTCTCATGTCAACAAAACCCTAAGTTATTTAAATGCCATGTTCCATAGATCCTTGAAGTGGTTGTAGATTATCTATCTATACAGAATATAATCTCTATGTATCTAAAGAATCTGATTAGTCTAACTATAAGTATGACAAACATAGATGACTATTGATTTATAATTCTTAATACCTATCTAACTTAAAGACTAAGACAATAAACAATTGTACAGTAATTGAGGACAATGACCTCCAAATGTAAACAATGTATAACTATCTTGATCAGAGGTAGAAATGTACACTGCAATATGGTAAATACACACACACACACACATATATATAGCAATACATAAAAATGTTTTAAACAGAGATAAAAGCATGCATGCATACAATATTCAATATAATTTAACTGTTTTCAATATACAAGAATCTATAACAATGTAATTGTCTGTAAATAATAATTTACAAATATCAATCTATTATCCAATCTTCCAACTTTTTCTCTTTTTTTTTCAAAATGATCCCTGAGCTTATAAAATTCCTCCCCTAACTGTCAACCGTATACCAATTATGATCAACCCCTAAATGATGTCCCTAAGCCTGAGGACAAACTTTGCTGGGACAGGGGACGTTGTCTTCTAGAATTACTTCCAGCTGTCATGGTGGTGAAGCTCTTTCTAGGGGATCCTGTAAAAGTAAAATGATGGTTAAATTTCAAGATTAATGTCTGGTAAGATTGCAAATAGTCTCTGAGTATTTGTCTGGCCAGAATGTTGTAAAAGATGTGCACCATTTCAGCCTACCAAGTTGTAACCATCTTGTGCAGCTAGTACCCAAAACAGGTCTTGTAGTAGTGCTATTGGTATCATGATGTCATATCAACCAGGTGGAGTTGTTGTTATGGGGCCCCATCTTCTTCCTGGAAACTTCAAAGATTACTGCAGAAAAATTCATTGTTCATTGTGGAAAACTTAAACATTATTTATATAGACATATACAGACATATATATTCAATGAAAAGTATGATAAAGACAAAAATAGATATGAAGAAAAGCAAAAATGTTTTCTAAATTCTTTTATTTTTCTGTCCCACATCAAATGGCTCTTGATATGAGATAGAACCTCTGTGTTTTTTCTTATAACAACACGCAGCACTCGGGAGGCAGAGGCAGGCGGATCTTTGTGAGTTCGAGACCAGCCTGGTCTACAAGAGCTAGTTCCAGGACAGGCTCCAAAACCATAGAGAAACCCTGTCTTGAAAAAAAAAA
>NW_026067912.1:1435338-1451226 GCF_014885135.2 Alexandromys fortis | reverse complement strand
CTCTTCTTCTTCTTCTTCTTCTTCTTCTTCTTCTTCTTCTTCTTCTTCTTCTTCTTCTTCTTCTTCTTTCTCCTCCTCTTCCTCCTCCTCCTCCTCTTCTTCTTTTTCTTCTTCTTCTTTTTGATTCTGACTGCACTTGTCAGAGAAAATATTCAGTGTCTGAGTCTGGCTTAGTTTACTTAACATGATATCCAGGTCTATCAATTTTTTTGCAAATGAAGTGATCTCATTTTTTTATGAATGAATAATACTCCATTGTGTATATATGCCACATTTTTTGTCCATTTTCCCCTTGACTGGCACCTAAGTTGGTTCTATCATTTCTATGTGGAAATTTTACCATTTCATCTAAGGTGTCAGTTAAACTGTTGATAAGGTTGTTCACAATATTATTTTTATTACTTTTTCTCTCTGTAGTCTTCAGAGTGTTTCCATTTTAGTTACTAGTCTTGGTCATCTACACCACCTTTTTTCTCTATCTTGATAAGTTCATTTTTGAAATCAAAGAATAAATTCCCAGTTTCACTCGTGTTCTCTACTGTTTTGCTGTTTTTATTTATTATTCGCAGTCTACTTTATGTTAAAGTATTTCTCCAGTAGACAAACTAGAATTTAACCTTATTTCCACCACTGATTGGAGTTTTTAATTCAATAACACTTGTCTGCCATCCTCTTTTCTTTCATTTTTCCAAAGTATTTTTAATTGTCTTTTTAGTGTGACAAATTAAATTCTTTGCTTTCTTTAAGCTAAGCACTTTTTTTTTTTTGAGAAGATGCGGTATTTTTTAAAATCTGGCTTTGTTTAGTATAGTTTTGTCTTTTTGAGACAGAATCTCATATTGCAGCCAGCACTGGCTTGTAACTGACATAGCACTCACGCTAGCCTCAGACTTCTGACATCCAACCCTCCTGCCTCAATCTCCTAAGCACATTTTAGAGGTTCGGTTGTCTGTGTGTGATGTGTTCTTCCATGATAAGTCTTTAGCACATCTGACAAAAGAGGGTTAGAAAGAATTAATTCATCTTTGATTGTCTTGGACATAGGCTCATCTACTTCAAGACAGAGCTGTCGCATTTAGTCAAAATGTCTAGTGATTGCAGTAAATGCTATCATTTCACATTTACTTGGTGATAATTAATGAAAACCAAGCACAATCCTACTTAAGAGACACACATAAAAAAAAAAAACTACAATGAGCCCTTAATGTAAGTATTACTATTTTATTAGACCGTGGCAGTTCTTATTCATTTCCTCTTCAGTAAGCATTTATTGAACGATTACTCAACAGTTGGCATTGGGGAGTCAATAATGAATGAGACAGAAGCAGTTCTTCCCCGAAGGAGGTAACAATCAACTGGAAGAGGCCACAGAATAATCACACAAACAAAGCACTTCAAAGGATGCGATCGGGTGTGAGTGCATAAAAGGGATTCGAACGGATGCTGAGTCATTGTTTTCTCTGAAGTATGGGTCAGCTAGTTGAGAAATAAGCAGGAGTTTTAGAGCCATAAAAGCTTGACATGCTGAAAAACATCTCATGGGGAAAAAGAATGGCGGCCGGGGTGGGGGAGGCAATGTGGTTGAAGCACACAAAACCTAGAGGAATTGTAGGTAGAACCAAAGTCACTACCAGATTTATCAGGCTCTGCCAAGAATTTCGGATTTTTATCTCATAGCCAGTGGATGCAGCAGAAAGATTTGGGGGAAATGTGACAGGTTAGACTTGTATTTTCAGAACTACTGGCAGTTGGGGAGTAGTGGGACAAAGGATGTAGAGCAAGACGATAGGAATACCGCAATATCCGTGAAGGATGAGTAAGGTCGGACAAGGATACTGGCGGGTAGAACCCCCAAAAGTGGAGGAATTTGGGTTGCCTTTTGGAAGTAGGATGACTGAAAATTCAACCAGAGAAATGGTCACCAAGTCAAGCATCTGTGTCAATAAGATCTATTAATGAGGTTGGTGACAGGTTGCAAGATGTCCCCACTATCCCTCTAACACGGGCCCCAGCCGGCAAGAAAAGGCCCAGGCCTGCGTCCTTGGCGGTCATTTGTGGAGGCGAGGCGTGGAACCACAGGGTTTCCTGGGCAACGCCATTGTCACGCCCAGGGCGGGGGTGGGGGTGGGTAACCAAGGACAAGGCTGGAGAGAATCCGGAAAAGAGGGCGAGTGAAGAGGCGGGAAAAATGGGAAACACGAGCTTCGGCCCGGCCTACGGGGGATGATTCCACGGTTCTCGCACAAGGCGATAGTGGAGCGTGGGAGGAGCCGAGGAGCGTGCCTGTGATTGGCTGCCCGGGAGCACCAGGCCGCTCATGATTGGGCGAGGCGACCTGGAGGCCCGAGTCTGTGGAGCGCGTAGGGTTCTGGGTAGCCAAGGCCTTGGAAGCGTCTTAACCGAAAGGGGGAGGGGGAGGCCGCCAACAAACGGCTGAGCTCACAATCCCGGCCGCGACCAAGCCGGCCGCCCCCTCCCCCATGGAGAGAGCCAGACGGGAGCCGCCGCCGCAGCCGCGCCAACCGCCGCGGCCCACCCCACCGCGCCCGTTGCGCCCCGCTCCGCCCGCGCAGCAGCCCGTCGAGGCCGCCACCTTCCGAGCCGCGGCCGCCGAGCGCCCGGAGTCGCCGCCGGTCCAAGCCCCGGCCGCCATCGCCGCAGTGGCCTCATCGTGCGGGGACGCCTCGTCAGCCGGTGCTCAGGCTGGGACGCTTCGTCTGCTGCAAGTGAAGCCGGAGCAGGTGCTGCTGCTGCCGCCGTCCGGGCCGCTGTTACCGCAGGCTCCTGACGAGGGTGCGGCTGCCGCCGCCGCTGCTGCGGCCGTCGCGTCGTCCGCGCAGGCGCGCCTGCTGCAGCTGAGACCAGAGCTGCTGCTGTTGCCGCCGCCGTCGGCGGCCGACGGAGGCCCTTGCAGGCCGGAGCTGCGCTCCATGCAGCCCCGGACGCTGCTCGCCAAGGCCGAGAAGCAGGAGCTGGGGGCGGGCTTGGACCTGTCGGTGGGATCTCGGAGGACCACCGAGGCCGGCCCCAGAGCCTCCAGGGCCGCCAAGTTGGATGGCACCGGGAAGGCCCTCGACGGCCGCCGAGGGGAGGAGAAGAAAGCCAAGCTGGAGGTGGAGGAGGCCTCGAGGGATGCGCTGAAAGGCAGCGAAGGCGGGAGCCTGCTTGTCGGAGAAGGAGCCATCAAGACCGAGGAGCCAGACAGACTCAGGGACGATTGCAGGCCGGGCACGGAAGCCGCGTCCAATGGCATGGTCCACGGCAGCAAGGATGCTCTCCTGGCCCAGCCGCCCAGTGCTTTTGGGCCGCACCAGCAAGACCTACGGTTCCCTTTGACTCTCCACGCGGTCCCTCCTGGGGCCCGTATCCAATTTCAGGGGCCTCCGCCTTCTGAGCTAATACGCTTGTCCAAGGTTCCCCTGACACCAGTGCCTATTAAAATGCAGTCCTTACTGGAGCCTTCTGTAAAAATTGAAACCAAAGATGTCCCCCTCACCGTGCTTCCCTCAGACGCAGGTATTAGAAGGCGAGGGAATCTGGACTTCACATTGATGTCTATGTTGCCCACAGCAGAGATACTAGCCGTTTAGGAGCTAGAGGTCAAAAAATAGAATCATGGTACTCATGTTTAGCCTGCAAAGGAGTTGTTTCTGATGTATTTGTCCATATACTGTAAAAAAAAAAAAAAATAGACTTACGTGTGAAAGCTCTCCACAAACTTTTTTTTTAAAAAAATCAATTTTAAGTGTTAGTAAACAGATTTAGATAATAGACACACCAGAATGCCCTGTTAGATAATACAAATCCCCTAGCGTATACATTTCAAGTTTCCTGATGTAGTAGCTTCATAGGTTTATGTGTATCAAGAAATAGAACCAAACCAAAGCTTTGGGAGAAATGATAATTGTTTATACTGATTATAGAGGTTACTTTAAAAGTCAACAATAACTTTGCTTGGAGAAAATATTCATATCTAGCATTGTATTCTAAAAGCCAAGGCTTTCTAGAAACATTAATAAATACTCAATAATTTTTTTTTTTTTCCGAGACAGGGTTTCTCCGTAGCTTTTGGTTCCTGTCCTGGAACTAGCTCCTGTAGACCAGGCTGGCCTCGAACTCACAGAGATCCACCTGCCTCTGCCTCCCCGAGTGCTGGGATTAAAGGCGTGCGCCACCACCGCCCGCTAAATTGTTTTTAAAAGAAGTAATATAGTCACTGCAGACAGGGTTTCTCTGTGTAACAGTCCTGGCGGGGAACTCACTCTGTAGACCAGGTAGCATCGAACTTTCAGAGATCACCTGCTTCTGCCTTCCAAGTGCTGGTATTAAAGCATGTGCCACCTCGGCCTGACCCTAGATAGTACTTTTATGAACGGCATTGGGATAAAATTTAGTGAGTGATAGTACTTTCATGAACTGCATGGGGATATAAATTTAGTGAGTTTCCTTTTTAGGAATTTTTAGCGGGTACTGTGACTCTCGGGATCACTTGCATTATTTTTGTCCCAGGACATGAGACTAGTTGTAATGATTCAGCGTGGCAGGAATTTCTCCTTCATAGTGAAAATCTGTTAGCATAAATACTGTTTGCTTTGTAGGATGCTACAGCCACTTTTGGAAATGACTTCCTTTAAATACTTACATAACTAACATCAGTGTGCATAGTTATGAATGGGTTATCGTTCCTGCCCCCTATTGATAGACTCATTTTAGTGGGAAATAAACTACATGTTAATTACTACCACAGGTGTTAATGAAGCTCAAAGAAACAAGTAGCTATCCATGTGTCTCTAATGTTACTGAACAGTATCTTCAACAATATTAAACTCTCTAGGCTACAGTTAAGAATGCTGAGTTTGGGGACTCTACGGAAGTTTGGAATATTGGCAATATTTTGACTGCATTGTAGTGTATGTTTTCAGGTACTGATATGTAAGTATAGATGAACGTACACTTGAACTTAAAATCGCGTATGTGGCACGTTAACGTAGTCTCTTCATTTTTGTCATATAGGAATACCTGATACTCCCTTCAGTAAGGACAGAAATGGCCATGTGAAGCGACCTATGAATGCATTTATGGTTTGGGCAAGAATCCACCGGCCAGCACTAGCCAAAGCTAACCCAGCCGCCAACAATGCAGAAATCAGTGTCCAGCTCGGGTTAGAGTGGAACAAACTTAGTGAAGAACAAAAGAAACCCTATTATGATGAAGCACAAAAGATTAAAGAAAAGCACAGAGAGGAATTTCCTGGTAATCAATGAAATGAACAAAGGCTCTTTCCATTTCTTTTAAATTTATTTAGGTAAAGATTAAGTTAGGTTGAGATTTCCTAATCTATGTGTGACAAAGAAAATAATGGCTAGCATTATAATAATGATCGAATTAATACTAAACGTACATTTTCTTAAGTGGAACACAGTTGTGAAATATCACATATTTACCAACTAATACAAATTAGGAGACATATTCTTTTACTGTGGCTTTGATTAAATACATATATGTACATACAAACATACATACATAGCTATAGCTATAAAAGTAGCAGTAAATCTCCATGGTTCTGTTTTGTAGTATACTTGACATATCAAATAATGGCTAAAAGATAATTAAGATGCAGGAATTAATATCCTGTTCCATTTTAATGTTAAGTGTTATCAGAACATAGTCCTGTTTTTTTGATTGGTAGATTTATTTGTATCACGACACAGTTTGAATGAGTGATTTGTCCTCCTCAGTAAGGGCATTACAATAAAGGTTGGGAACTATACATTCTTAATATTTATTTATTTATTTATTATGTATACAACATTTTGTCTGTGTGTATGCCTTCAGGCCAGTAGAGGGCACCAGATCCCGTTACAGATGGTTGTAAGCCACCATGTGGTTGCTGGGATTTGAACTCAGGACCTCTGGAAGAGCTGGCAATGCTCTTAACCTCTGAGCCATCTCTCCAGCTTTCAGAACTATGCATTCTTTGTGGCTTATATAGCTGTGCATAATGGGAAAAGAATTTTTTTCTGAAATACAAGCAGAAATACTTTAGGAGACAAGATTCTGAGGTATCATCTGGATGGAACCAGTGCTTTGTCTATAGGACAGCATCACACTGCTGACTTTGAAGGAAGTTAAGGTGTTTGTGATTTTATTAATTGCCATGTCTCAGAGAGAGACTTCCTAAACCAGGCTTAAAAATAGTGACTGGTTATTTGTGACCATTGCATTCCTGAGATTTGTACTTTATAGAATGAAGAAAGAAGAGGAGAGAAATAATGTCTTATGGGGTATTTTTCTTTAGTAAAGGAAAGGGTTTGGGGTTCAAACGCAATGACTTCTGTATAGATCCTACCATAGAGTCACTCCGTGTCTTGGAATATAAGGCATTTTGACTTTCCTCTCTATTATTGACTATAAAACTAACAAAATTAGAAGCTTTGTGGCTATTGACACTTGTTCCAGAAATAGCCTCATGGAAATGGAAAATATACTTTTAGATAACCCATTTTTTAAAAACTTTCAAGTGTTCTATATTTTTAATATAAAAAGGCCAGACTCTGTATATTCCTATTAAAATGTCTCTATCTTTTTCTTTAGGTTGGGTTTATCAGCCTCGTCCAGGGAAGCGAAAACGCTTCCCTCTAAGTGTTTCCAATGTATTTTCTGGCACCACACAGAATATTATCTCTACAAATCCTACAACAATTTATCCTTATCGCTCACCTACCTACTCTGTGGTAATTCCCGGCCTTCAGAACACCATCACTCATCCAGTTGGTGAGTTGTTCCTGTTGTAGATTGTTTGAAAATACCTCAGAATTTCACCTCTTAAGTTGAAATTTAGCTTCCATTAAACCTAGAATTTAGAACAATAGTAAAGGAATAAAATTAAGAAGAGAGAAAATGAAAACATTAAATGAGAGAAGGAGCAATAGCAGATCAATGTGGACAACTCTCACTTTTTAATTAAGTCAGGATGAGCCCCTGGGTTAGTCAGAGAATGGAAGAAATGACTCATGCAGTTTGTAGGGAATAGGGGTCGTTTCACACGTAGAATAAAGTACTGCTTTGCTGATGGGGTGTGAGGCATCCTGTCATGGATCTTAGGAAGGATGCTGATCTATTGAAGACCATTCTTTTCCGTTCCAGAAAAGCAATGGAAGCTATCCATTTTCCTAAATACTTTTTTGATTCATGTTCCTCACAGTCTGGTCTTTACCACTGTGTACCACAGTGGCTTGTTCCTCCAGAACTTTTATAACCAACTCTTAAGGAAACTGCAGTCCACTCACTAGTGCAATGGCTTATCTTAAAGCTGCTTTTTTCAATTTCTGCCTGCCTGGGTTCTCCTAATGATAAAGCTGGCCCTACGATAATGATAACCTATGGGTTAGAGATGGGTCGATCTTGGAAACTGACTTGTTAATACTATGCATTTTCAGTAATTTTTAATTAAAGATTTTTATTTTATGTACACGAGTGTTTTGTTTTCATGTTAAGTATACACACACTGTGTGTGTGTGTGTGTGTGTGTGTGTGTGCGCGCGCGCGCGTGCCTGGTGCTGGCGGCAATAAAAAGATGTTAGATCCCTTGGGTCTGGAATTGTACTTTGCCGTTTGGTATTGGGAATTGGTTCAAAGTTGCCATTTGGGCACTGGGAACTGAACCTGGGTCCTGTGCAAGAGCAGCAACTACTCTTAACTGCTGGGCTGTCTCTCCAGCCCCATTTTCAGCTTTTTAAACTGTGTCATTTTAGCCATTGGAAGTTACAAAAACTGCACTCAAGGTTTCTCTGTCAGGCGAAAGATACAGAGTTTGTCTGTTGCCTCGATTTTACAATATGGTCAGGCACTCTTAGTGTTGTCTGTAACACTGTATTTCAAACTAGGCTTCACCACTGTGCCTTTATATTGCTTTTGCATTTTGAGGTATTTTTTTTTATTTTAGTATATGTTGCTTTTTGTCACCCCTCCCCTCAAGACTTTACTTGCATCTGTTTTGTTCTTTTTTTTCGAGACAGGGTTTCTCTGTAGCTTTGGAGCCTGTCTTGGAACTAGTTCTTGTAGACCAGGCTGGCTTGAACTCACAGAGATCTTCCTGTCTCTGCCTCCTGAGTGCTGGGATTAAAGGTTTGCTCCACCACTGCCTGGCTTGTTTTGCCCATTTTTAGCTCACATTTCCCAGAAACAGATTTATCAGTGCTCTTATCTGAAGCAGTTAAGCTTTTACACGTTTACACCTCTGTACAGAGATATGGATGGAAGAAGACTGAATTTTTTTCTGATATTGGGAGAATTTGTGCATCACAATTTTGTTATTTAAGTATGGTAAACAGGGTTACAGGAAGCAGTTCAGAAACAACACAATAGTAAACAAAACATGGTATTGAGTCTTTGTTGAGTACTTCAAAAAGTTGTTTACAATGCTATATATTTCTTGTGAGGGCCAGAGTTTAAAGATTCATTTCCTGGATCTCAAGTGATAAGCAGAAACATTTTATAAAAGTAATTTGAGAATTGTTTTTAGATAAGTCATGTTCATACTGAGATTTGTTTACTACAATGATGTCCAATTGTGCAACTTTGATATGTGTTTAACTATTCCCATTATCTTGGTACTGTATTACTTAGAGGTGATAGCATAACTAGGATATTTGGAAATTTAAGACTCTAAAATTATCAAAGTTAGTTAATAGACTATATCATAAAGTCCTTTAAAGGGCCATAGTTATTGACCAGGCTTAGTAGTGCACACCTTTAGTCCCAACACTCGGGAGGATTCCTATGAGTTCGAGACTCATCTGGTCTACAAATCAAGTACCAAGACAGCCAGTCCTAAAAGCTGTTTTTGTTTTGTTTCTGTGTCTTATTAGATATTCTTAGGGGGAAAATGGTTTCTTTTAGCTTATAGTTCCAGGTTGTAGTTCATTTCAGGGAAGTAAAGGCAGCAAGAATTTAAAACTGCTAGTCATGCTAGGCGGTGGTGTTGGACACTAATCACAGCACTTGGGCAGGTGGATCTCTGAGTTCAAGGCCGACCTGGGCTACAGAGTGAGTTCCAGGACAGCCAGGACTGTTACACAGAGAAACTCTGTCTCGAAAAACCAAAACCAAAACCAAACCAAAATAAACCTCAAATAACCAACTAGTCACATCATATCCACCATCAAGATGAAAGTGACTAAATGAATGTATGCTATTTGATGTCTGTCTGTCTGTCTGTCTGTCTTGCAGTCAGTTCAGTTTTTCTCCTCTTAACAAGACCTGCCTAGGGAATGATGCCACCAACAGTGAGCTGCATCTCCCCATATCAGTAAATACAATCTCCAGACACCCACAGGCCAACTCAATATATACAATCCCACATTGAGACTCTTCCCAAGTAATCCTAGGCTATATAAAGTTGACATTTAAAGCTATCACAGAAGTGATGTAGATTTAGCAAAATTGTTCTGACGGATGCTATTTTTACCTACATTACCTTTGAGTTTCTCTACAATAATTATGATAATAGTACCTAAGATCTATTTTTGTCAGTTTGTAAACTTACCATTATACTGTATTGATACAGGATTCTCCAACTCCATTCAATGAAAATTAGGGTTCTGAAAGTAGGGAGGATTGTGTTGTCTCCACTGTCTCTTCACTTGCCTCTTGAAATTATTAGTGTCTAAGCCCCAGTTCTCAACCTGTAGGTTGTGACCCTACAGAGGGATGGACATCAAATGACTTTCACAGGGGTTGCTTATTAGTTTACATTATGATTCATAACAGTAGCAAAATTAGAGTTATGAGGTAGCAACGAAATAATTTTATGATTGGGGGTCACTACAACATGAGGAACTGTATTAGGAAAGTTGAGAACTACCAGTCTAAGCAGTGATTTTGTTCTTTCTGGTGAAGAATTTATCAAGTCTGGTAGTATTGCCTTACAGTCATTTGGTTTTTGTTAATTCAGTTTCCTTCTAAAAGATTGATTTAAAAAAAATGTGCTTGCATGCACAAAGTTGTGGTGCCCGAGTAGGCTAGAGGGGTCAGATACTTCTGGATCTTGAGGCACTTGACATGAGTGCTGGGAATAAAACTTGGGCCCTCTACAAAAGAAGTTAAGTGTTTTTAACTGCTGAGCCATCTCTCCAGCTTCCAACGGCCTAATTTTTATTTACACCACTTAGAACATATAGGCTTATTTTTTTCACACAAGATTTTGATAGATTTCTCTTAATTTGACCAGTTAACAGCTTTATGATTTAGGAGTATGTTTTTTTTCTTTGCTTTGAACATCATCACATAAACAACCACTTTTCTATGAATGTTTTACTTCAGTTATCCCTTTCCGTCTTCTTCCCTAAACCAACATTTATGATGCAAAAAAGTTAATAAAACCTCATTATTTAGTGATTTAGAAATGCATTACTCAATATTTCATGCCAAAGTCATGGATTTTCTAGTAGTCTTTCCTTTTATTTGATGCTCAGTCAAGCTTGCTTCATGTTCCTGTGTAGTCTACTAAGCCTGTTTGTTCGAACAAACACCACACTTTTCTGGAATACTTCATCTCATTAAGATGTCGAGTATACTTGAAAACGGTAAGTGTACTCAGGACTTTCTGTTCCCGTGATTTGCTCTATCTCCACTATCTCTGAGTGAATTCAATGCAATAGTTGCAAGCCTGCTTGTCTGACCCCTCTACCGTCTACTATTTATCAGGCAACTGTTTGAGTCATTAGAGCTCTGATATTTTTCTCAATCTTCCATATCACTGACTTATTAAAGGTTATACACTTTTAACCTCCTTATCAACAGGAACATTGACATTTAAAGATACTGTGTTTCTGGATAATTTTTTGTAAGAAAATACAGTAGTTGATTTATGTTACTTACTTTTATTTATTATTAAATGAATGCATTGTTATCATTCCAGGTCTCATTTCCATCTCTTCTTGGACATATTTAGGTAGAAAGAGAATTGGAAAAGACATGTCCCCCTTTCAATGACTGAAATCTGATCAATAGTTCTATTGCATTCTTGTAACTTACTTTTTCTGATAACTAAGTGCTTATGCTGGGTATAGGAAAAAGAACTCAGCTTTTTGAAGTAAATGGTTAGGTTAATTTCTTGAGTATGGTAATAATTCAAGAAATAAAAAATTGAGAGATTTTACAAGTTTTCCTGGCCATGTGATTGCAAAGTGGTTTAAGTCGTCGTCTTCCAGCAGAACAGCATAGGCATACTGTCAACTTAGGTTGAATTGTTTTCCCTCCAATCAAATATTAAGTCTTTCTAAGTTTTTGCATGTGTGTGTATATATCTGTATGAGTGTTTGTGCACTTGTATGTGTATATAGATGTGTGCCCTTGCATGCCTGTGTACAGAGGCCAGAAGAGGCTGTTGCATCCTTGAAACTAGAGTTACAGATGCTTGTGGAACCCTGAGTTTATTATGAGAATGTTGGGATCTGAACTCTGGTCCTCATTGTAAAGCAGGTGCTCTTAATCTCGGAGCCATCTCTCCAATCCCTCTTAACTATTTCTAAAGGCAGGTTTGTGGCTAGATCTTGGTAATGCAGATGTGAATAAAAGAACATGGCACGATGATTCATGTCTGTGATCGAGCACTCAGGAGGCTGAGGCAGGAGGATTGGGAGCTTGAGGCCAGTCTGGGCTAACAAGATGAGGACAGCTTCATTTATACCCTTCTGCACTTTGTTGGGTTAGGAACCATATTGAGATGGATAGGTGGGACTCTTTGTTCCTGCTTTCAGGCTTAGAAGGGCATTACCTTCTGCTACTGAGAGAAGAAAAAGAGGGAGGTCTTAACCTGGATAAAGTTGAAAAGTCTGCATTTTGAGCCTCTGAAAGACATTTCTGTTTTGTTTTGTTTTGTTTTGTTTTGTTTTGACAGGGTTTCTCTGTAGCTTTGGAGCCTTTCCTGGAACTAGCTCTTGTAGACCAGGCGGGCCTCAAACTCACAAAGATCTGCATACCTCTGCCTCCTGAGTGCTGGGATTAAAGGTGTGCGCCATCACTGCCTGGCCTGAGAGACATTTCTAACTGCAGCATCCGTGTTTGGACTGTGATCTTGTTAACAGACACCTAGGTGAATTGGAACACAATGGATATGACTATCTTCCGAAGGCTTCTGTTTGTATTTTGTCATGAAAACTTAGTTCAGTTTAGTCTACATGTGTTGTTTGGATATTAGCATCTCAGACAGCAGTACTGTCTTTTTAGAGTGGAAAGATAAATCACATGATTGTTTTACTTACCTTTAAGAACTCTACTCTTGCCAATCATGTTCTGTCAATATTCTTTCCAAGTCTGTTACAAATGGCTAACCTATGATAAATTGTATTCTTTTTGAAGATTTCCAGCTATAGTCACTTTGAATGCAGTAAAGTGAAATAGTTTTGATTGTTTTTTTTTTCAACTAAAAAGTGTCATAGTTTTTAATATACAGAAGTATGCAAAATGAAAGGAAAGTTGTCCGAGCCCACCCTGGCAGGAATCTGTAAAGGGTACCTGGGCGTGAGGTTGAAGCAAATGGCAGATTGAGAGAATGGAGATGGAAAGCAGGCTAGACTGGGAGGACTGTAGGTGAATGCCCACCAGCCCCGAGTTTATTTCTCAGCCTGCATATATATTAATTACAGGCAAGGCAGCACAAAGAGCAGTACCATCAGCTAACCGTCTTCCTACACTGTCCTTTGGAGGAAGCTCAAGTAGGTGCATAATCTCTTACAAGAATTCAGCTAGCAGCAAGCAGCCACTAATCACTTAAGGAGGAGTCCCTCTGGCTGGCACACACCAGCCCAAATCTTAATACACTGATGTGCTATTTCATCTGGGCAAAAATGCTCTTTTTTTGGGTGAATACAGACGTTTCTCAAAGCTCTTAAGGTTGCAGGCAGAGCAGGCAAGCTTGAACTCAAATGACTTATAAGTTAGAATGGACTCCAGATGGAAACTGAGTCACACATAGGCTCCCGCAAAAAATGATCACAGGGTTACTCTGAAACTTCTACTTATATGAAAATAAATATATTTCAGACGGATCAAAACCTAAAAACTATGAAGTGAACATGTGGATTTTCCTACTACCCCTGTATCTTGTCCCCTAACCTAGATTATTCTTTAATGATAATTGTTGCCAGTAGTCTTATATCAACATTTTAGTGTATACAATCTTCTAAATTATCAATAGTAATGCTGTTCATTTATTTACCTATCCAAGCTGAGGACTTTCCTATTTTGTGCTTGGCAGAAGCTGAGCTTGGGGATGTAGTAGTGAACAAAACAGAAGGTCTCTCTTAGGACACTGAGAGGCCAGTTGGGGAAGGGAAAAATGTTAATTCACGAGAAAGTACAGTGACTTCTTCATTGTCAGAATACTGTAAATAAAGGGGAGAGTGGTTTGATATGACGCCACTACTGGGTGAAGGTAATAGTGAACCCTCCTTCCATCTTCCAGTTCATAGTGTGGTGGATACCGGTAGCGATCTTATTAATGGTTAACTTCTGTTGTTTTTATTTCTGAAGGTGAAGCCCCACCTGCTATCCAGCTGCCCACACCTGCAGTCCAGCGCCCAAGCCCCATCACACTTTTCCAGCCCAGCGTCTCCAGCACTGGCCCGGTGGCCGGTCCGCCTCCAAGTCTGACGCCCCGTCCATCACTCCCTCCTCAGCGCTTCTCTGGGCCTCCGCAAACAGACGTTCCTAGGCTTCCTTCGGGAACCAGTCGCTCTGTGAAGAGACCCACTCCAGTGTCTCTGGAGAGCACCAGCAGGATTCCAGCTGGTGCAAGTACTGCCCATGCCAGATTTGCAACCTCACCTATCCAGCCTCCCAAGGAATATGCCAGCGTTTCCACGTGTCCCCGAAGCACTCCAATTCCCCCAGCTACTCCCATTCCACACTCACACGTCTATCAGCCCCCACCCCTTGGTCATCCAGCCACACTTTTTGGGACACCACCACGATTCTCCTTTCATCACCCTTACTTCCTACCTGGACCTCATTACTTCCCATCAAGGTAAAAACAATTTCCTACCTCTTCCCTAAAAATACTACTAGTGAAGTATCCCCCCCCCCCCCGCCCCCCATCTTGGTTTTTCAAGACAAGGATTTCTCTATGTATCCCTGGCTGTCCTGGAACCTGCTCTGTAGATCAGACTGGCCTTGAACTCAGAGATCCACCTGCCTCTGCCTCCTGAGTACTGGCATTAAAATCATGCACCGCCACTTGGCATGAGGCATTTCTTCTCTTCTGGAAAAACCTGACTTCCTCAATCAGGCTTCTGTTCAACTTTGGAGGTTGAGTGAGAACCAAGCAGTCCACATAAGGGGATGAAGGGGGGGGCCACATAAGGACCCGGGAGCTAGAGCTAGAGAGAATGCATTGGCATCCATTGGGGCAGCTGTTTCTCCACTCCAGCCAGCTCTTTCCATAGAAAATATGGTTTCAGTATTGTCAAATGTGGTTTTATAGGATGATCCCTTTATTGGAGCTATGTTTCATGGACACAAATTGTGTGGTATCTTGTTAAAACATGGACCCTGACTGTTACGTCTCAGGTACAAGAATAACCTCAGCATGCTTGCAAGTCTGCATTTCTTCTAAGTGATGCCAGATCTGTTTGCTTAAGGACAACATTTTGAATGATAAAGATGGAAAAGGGAAGGTTTTCAAGTCAAGAGAGATGGAATGGCTAGTTAAAAGTTACACTTCCTCTCTGCCTATTTCCAAACCAGAGAATTTCCCATGTTAATTACCAGTGATGAAATTTGTTTTATAGGGAAAAATCTTGGGAAAGCAAATTGAAACTTCACTTTGCAAATACCCTCTACTGCTCTGTTGCTGTTAAATATACAGGCACAGTTAATGTTGTGATTGGAATATTAAGTTGTTTGATACCAATCTTTTATTGTTCTATAGATTAACTAATAGGAAGTTAGGCTTTATAGGATTTGTTTATGAATATTCAAATTTTCTGATGCTTTACAGAGCATTTTATAAGAAGACTTATGAAAACAAGCACTTAGAATATTGACTTATATCTCTAATTAGCAATAGTAAATGAAGTGGGTAAATAAGAATATTGTACGTCTTGAACTTGAATTTGATTGGATTTAGGAATTCCAAATCAATATATTGAATGTAAATATCAAGATAATATGCTTTTTTTCAAAAAGGAAAGTGAGATTTATAATTTCAGACTTAAAATCCTTTGTAATTGTTTTCTGACTTTTGTCCCTATATATCTGATGATAGGTTTTCTCAGGGAATGAGTTAGCTTAATTATGCTTTCTTAAATAGAAAAATCTAGTATTGGTAAATGACAAAATTAACTGATTTCCTTTTAGTTTTGTCTCTGAATTGATATTGGAATTTTATAAAGAATACTTACTCCTAATTGCTTCAATACAATGATTCTAATGGGTATTTGAAATCGAAATACACAAATTTTGTGTTTATTATATTTTACATATTTTAACAAAAGTTATATTTTAGGCATTTTAATGGAGCATTTTGTAAAACAAAGGGACTCGTAGATGTGCTCCTACCTCCGAGATAATGCCTTCCTGCCTTTGAGTATTCGCCATTTCATTTTTTATTTCAAACTCTCTTTTCCTTCAGGCAGCATCCACGCCTCTTGTTAGTTTTCTTCTCTATCATCCCTCCTTTTTTCTCTCCTTGTAGCATATTTTTTTTAATATTTATTTATTTATTATGTATACAATATTCTGTCTGTGTATATGCCTGCAGGCCAGAAGAGGGCACCAGACCCCATTATAGATGGTTGTGAGCCACCATGTGGTTGCTGGGAATTGAACTCAGGACCTTTGGAAGAACAGGCAATGCTCTTAACCTCTGAGCCATCTCTCCAGCCC